>NC_081242.1:912020-957020 GCF_902713425.1 Acipenser ruthenus | reverse complement strand
AAAATCTACCCAGAAGGTAAGACTGTGTTTTGACCAGCTATGAAACCATTTTATGAGGCTTGGTAGTCCAGCGGTTAGAGAGAAAGGGGGTCTTGATAACCAGGAGGTTCAAATCCCGGCTCAGCCACTGACTCACTGCGTGTGTGTGTGTGTGTGTGTGACCCTGAGCGAGTCACTTCACCTCCTTGTGCTCCGTCCTTCGGACGAGACGTCAAACAAACGAGCTCCTATTGGAAGTGACTCTGCAGCAGCAGCAGCAGCAGTTGTTGATGATGCAGAGTTCACCCCCCCTAGTCTCTGTAAGTCGCTTTGGATAAAAGCGTCTGCTAAATGACTAAGTAATATAACAGGTGAATAATCTGGGATCATTTTTCAATCTCAAATGACTGTCTGATTTATGCGTTTACTGTTTTTGTTTGTCTTTCAGAAAACCCCAACGCATGCGGTGTCAGAGGAGTGAAAGGAGTGCATTATGGGAGAGTGTACAAAGGGACTGAAGCCGGACAGCAGCAGTGGCCATGGCAAGCCTTCTTAAAGGTACGGGAGACGCCTCCCGTTCTCATCTCACCTCTTGCCCCTCTACAGGGGTTAAAGATAGCGACAAGATAAAGCTAAAGTAGGCTGTGTGGTCCAGTGGTTAAAGAAAAGGGCTTGTAACCAGGAGGTCCCCGGTTCAAATCCCACCTCAGCCACTGACTCATTGTGTGACCCTGAGCAAGTCACTTAACCTCCTTGTGCTCCGTCTTTCGGGTGAGACGTAGTTGTAATTGACTCTGCAGCTGATGCATAGTTCACACACCCTAGTCTCTGTAAGTCGCCTTGGATAAAGGCGTCTGCTAAATAAACAAATAATAATAATAAGATCGCACCCCCGGATGAGAGCCAAATTCGCTTCTGTTTAAAAATCGCCAGTGAGGGTTACCTGATTGTAAAGGCGAGGGAAGGACAGTTGCGAAAAAAAAAGAACAGATTTATCGAAATAGCGGCCGATATATATATATTTTTTAAATACTTTTTCTCCAAGGCGGAGAAAAAGTGTTAATTAATTCATTAATTGAATTCATTTTGCCATTTACAGACACTTTTATCCAAAGCGACTTGCAGAGACTAGGGGGGTGAACTCTGCATCATCAACAACTGCTGCTGCTGCTGCTGCTGCAGAGTCACTTCCAATAGGAGCTCGTTTGTTTGACGTCTCATCCGAAGGACGGAGCACAAGGAGGTGAAGTGACTTGCTCAGGGTCACACACACACACACACACGCACACACACAGGGAGTCAGTGGCTGAGCCGGGATTTGAACCTCCTGTTATCAAGACCCCTCCCCTCTACTGTTGTTTTTTCTCTTAGATAACCGGTAAAATGCAGGGAGGGGGGTCCATTATTGCTGACCGCTGGATCCTGACCGCAGCCCATGTCCTAGTGAAATCTGCGACAGCTACATATGACCCCAGCGAGATTACTGTCTACCTTGGTGAGTATTTGACACTGTTGCAAACTATGAAATCCTAATTTAATTACAGTAGAATCTGTCAGTTTGACCGTTTCATTGGTTCCAGGGGGTCCATCGTTGACTGAACTGAACTGAAAAACTGTAACTGAAAAACTAGGTCGGCCAGGGTGTCCTCGGCTCACCAGCGCCCCCCCTGTGGTCTGGCCGGGCGCCTGCGGGCTTGCCTGTAAGCTGCCCCAGAGCTGCGTCGTCCTCCGACGCTGTAGCTCTGAGGCGGCTGCACGGTGAGTCTGCAGCGTGTAAAGAAGCGGGCGGCTGACGGCACACGCTTCGGAGGACAGCGTGGGTTCATCTTCACCCCTCCCGAGTCAGCGCAGGGGGGTGCTAGCGGGGAGCTGACTCCCTGTGTGTGTGTGTGAGCGTGTGAAGTGCTTTGGGATTATTATGAATCAGTCATACAGCGGACGTTTTGATCCAAAGCGACTTGCAGAGACTATGGGGGTGAACTCTGCATCATCAACAACTGCTGCTGCTGCTGCTGCAGAGTCACTTCCAATAGGAGCTCGTTTGTTTGACGTCTCATCCGAAGGACGGAGCACAAGGAGGTGAAGTGACTTGCTCAGGGTCACACACACACACACACGCACGCGCGCACACACACACACACACACACACACACACACACTCACAGGGAGTCAGTGGCTGAGCCGGGATTTGAACCTCCTGGTATCCAGACCCCCTTTGTTTTAAACTGTAAGCACCTGTAGCCGCCTTGGATAAAGGCGTCTGCCAAATAAACTACTACTACTACTACTACTACTAATAATAATAATAATAATAATAATAATAATAATAATAATGACCGCTGGGACCAGCGAGACTCATTTGCACACGACTGTAACTTTCTCAATTGTTGCTCCTGCAGGTATCACTCAAACCACAC
Organism: Acipenser ruthenus; assembly: GCF_902713425.1. NCBI lineage: Eukaryota > Metazoa > Chordata > Actinopteri > Acipenseriformes > Acipenseridae > Acipenser > Acipenser ruthenus. The sequence goes on along the minus strand of NC_081242.1, from coordinate 954,624 downwards.
TGCAAGGGCTACATGGTAATGGTATGCCAGTGGAGAAGGTTTTTGTTCACAAAGACTATGTGTACAGCGATGACGACTCAACCAGTCAAATCTATGCTCATGATGTCGGGCTGCTGAAACTCAACAGAACGATCAAATACAGTGACAAGAGAAGGTAAGGGTTAGCATGTGCTATTACAAGAGTTTCCCACAGTACAAGCACAGCAAAGTGTAATACAGCACAGTGAAAGCATAGGGAAAGCATAGGGAAGCATTGTAAAGCACAGAGAGGTCTGGTAAAGCATAGGGAAGCATTGTAAAGCACAGAGAGGTCTGGGAAAGCATAGGGAAGCATTGCAAAGCACAGAGAGGTCTGGGAAAGCACAGGGAAGCATTGTAAAGCACAGAGAGGTCTGGTAAAGCATAGGGAAGCATTGTAAAGCACAGAGAGGTCTGGTAAAGCATAGGGAAGCATTGTAAAGCACAGAGAGGTCTGGTAAAGCATAGGGAAGCATTGTAAAGCACAGAGAGGTCTGGTAAAGCATAGGGAAGCATTGTAAAGCACAGAGAGGTCTGGTAAAGCATAGGGAAGCATTGTAAAGCACAGAGAGGTGTGGTAAAGCATAGGGAAGCATTGTAAAGCACAGAGAGGTCTGGTAAAGCATATAAACACATTGTAAACTAACCCTTAAATTATGCTGGTAGCTGTAACTGCTTTGTTTGTTTTAAGGCCTGTCTGTCTACCCTGCACTGAAGAATTATCCGAGATTCTGTCTTTACCAAACCTAGATTGGACCAAACAGTGCCAATATCAAGGTAAGGACTCCCGTTCCACAAAAGTGTGATCCGGTCCTGGTTTCACTAGGAGTTTAATAATCAGACATACCTGAGCTTGTTAGCTAGACACACTGGGGGGCTGATCAAGCTGGTAGTAAAACCTGGAATGGATCATACTGCTGTGGAACAGGAGTCTGATTCCCATCCCTGCATTCATAATGCTGGGTATCATCACAGGGATGGGAGTAAGACTCCCGTTGCACAGCGGCGTGATCCATTCCAGGTTTTACTAGGATTGCCTTGAAATGTAGGGCATTTCATTTGAAAAACCGCGCGGTTTAAGTGAAATCACACACCATTGCAAAGGTGTGGGAAGGACGGGCCGTTTTGATTTTGAGATCAACGCGTTTTTGATTTGTTACCTGTCGATTTAAACAAATAAATAAATAAATATAATACTTCTAAAAAAGCAATTTTTACGAGTAATCCCATTTTGATAAAAACGTAAGTTTTAAAAATAAAAGTGCTTCCCTTTTAGTTATGTGTTTGTTTATTTTTTTACCTCAGACCGCATTCTAACCGGTAATGGGGGTGAAGATTTTCGGACGGTCACTGGTTACATCTCAGGATGGGGCGGGTCGTCTGGGAACAAAGCAACCAGCAGAAAACTGCTCTTTGGGGAGATTTCTATAAAGGTGAACGCACAGAGACGACACAGTTGAAATGGGAGACAGATTGAGGACAGAGAGGAGGACACACTTCAACACACAAGGACTAGCTACAGCTTGCATCACCTAGAATTTTAGGATCAGGACATCATTTGAAAAAAAAAAAATCATGAACATTATTATTATTATTATTATTATTATTATTATTATTATTATTATTATTATTATTATTACTGTATTTAATCTTTAGAGTACTGTAATCTGTCAAGTGTTATTTAATCTGTAGTATTTTGTATTTAATTATATCCTGATGTAACTATCACTGACACTTATCTGCTCCGTTATTGAATCGTATTTTGTCATATTCTTGAACTTGCTAGAACCAAAGTCATTGTATAATAATAATAATAATTATTATTATTATTATTATTATTATTATTATTATTATTATTATTATTATTATTATTATTATTTATTTCTTAGCAGGCGCCCTTATCCAGGGCGACTTACATTCGTAAACACAAATACATTTCAAGAATCACATCATTTTTGATCTTTTTAATTTCATCTGAACATGGTATAATTAAAGAAACTGTCAAAAAAAAAAAAAAAAAGTCTACCGAGAGACAGTATTATTTTGTGTTGGATTTCGAAATGTCATTTTGTTTTTTTTTTCCCAACTCTCAGTTTGTTCGTTAAGTATATAACTCGATACAGCCCTAACAATGTCTTAATTATTATTATTTTTTTTTATTTTTTTTTCTAGGGACGTGATATCTGTTCCAAATCATATCCGTTTCCTTTGCCTGTTCCCGATGACAGGTTTTGTGCAATAGGGGAGGATGTTGATGCGTGCGGAGGTAAAAACACATTTGTATTTTGTGTACAACTAATGAGAAGTGTGGTAATGCATAGGGAAGCATTGTAAAGCACAGAGAGGTCTGGTAAAGCATAGGGAAGCATTGTAAAGCACAGAGAGGTCTGGTAAAACATACGGAAGCATTGTAAAGCACAGAGAGGTTTGGTAAAGCATAGGGAAGCATTGTAAAGCACAGAGAGGTCTGGTAAAGCATAGGGAAGCATTGTAAAGCACAGAGAGGTCTGGTAAAGCATAGGGAGGCATTGTAAAGCACAGAGAGGTCTGGTAAAGCATAGGGAAGCATTGTAAAGCACAGAGAGGTCTGGTAAAGCATAGGGAAGCATTGTAAAGCACAGAGAGGTCTGGTAAAGCATAGGGAAGCATTGTAAAGCACAGAGAGGTCTGGTAAAGCATAGGCAAGCATATTAAACATATTTCTTCTATGCAATATTTATCTATTTTTTGGCCAGTATTTGAAACACTTATTTTTTTTGATAGGGGATTCTGGAGGGCCGTTTGTCATCAAAACAAAAGGAAGATGGATTCAGGTAAAAATATTCATCACGGCCTCACTCCCTTTAAAGGAGCGCTGACCGTCTTTAAAATCCATTCTCTCACCTCTTATTAGCTTTATTAACATGATCACCGGCCCCTCCCTTTAAAGGAGCGCTGACCATCTTTAAAATCCATTCTCTCACCTCTTATTAGCTTTATTAACATGATCACCGGCCCCTCCCTTTAAAGGAGTGCTGACCATCTTTAAAATCCATTCGCTTGCCTCTCATTAGCTTCGGCAACATTATCTCTTAGTTTGCCTGCGATAGCTCTGCGATCGTTTAGTTTGCCTGCGTGAGCCAGAGATAGCTCTGCGATCGTTTAGTTTTTCCTGTGGATGATAAACCTTTGTCTTTTTTTAAAAAGCGTTTTTCTCTTGCAGGTGGGCATTGTAAGCCATGGCAGCGCCACCAAATGTATGAGTGGCACCATGGGATACTATGCCAGCGTCCCCAAGCACATGGACTGGATCAGGCAACAGCTGGACGAATAAACTGGGTTGAAACAAGCAGCTACCCTTGTCATTTTTAATTGCTCACAATTGTGATATTACCCCATTCAGCCCATCTTGCTCGTTTGGTTGTTAGTAGCTTATTGATCCCAGAATCTCATCAAGCAGCTTCTTGAAGGATCCCCAGGGTGTCGGCTTCAACAACATTACTGGGGAGTTGGTTCCAGACCCTCACAATTCTCTGTGTAAAAAAGTGCCTCCTATTTTCTGTTCTGAATGCCCCTTTATCTAATTTGTGACCCCCGGTCCTTGTTTCTTTTTTCAGGTCCCCTGGGTCGACATTGTCTATACCTTTTAGGATTTTGAATGCTTGAATCAGATCGCCGCGTAGTCTTCTTTGTTCAAGACTGAACAGATTCTTTTAGCCTGTCTGCATACGACATGCCTTTTAAACCCGGGATAATTCTGGTCGCTCTTCTTTGCACTCTTTCTAGAGCAGCAGTATCCTTTTTGTAACGAGGTGAAGGACATTTATTCTGTTAAGCGTTTAGTTATTAAATTAATCAATCAATATTTATTTTATATAGCGCCTTTCATAGTGGTCCACAAGCGCTTTACAAAATAGTGAGGAGCAACGCATAATACATTAAATACAAGGATGTGAATTTTAAACATTGTGGATGCGTGTGTCTCACAGAATCGATAAGCATGTGAAAAACCGGAAATAGCAATTAACTAATAACAGAGATCAGGCTTAGAGAGCAGGGAAAGCAAGAGAGAACTCTTGAGAGCTGATTTGAAGCGAGCGACTGTGGGAGCCGCACGCTCTGGAGCTGGGAGAGAGCTCTGGAGAGTCGGGGGGGGGGGGGGGGGGGGCTGTAGGTTCGTTCTCAGAGTGCGGTTCGCTTTTGCTTGGGGATGACAAGCAGGCCAGAGTTCGGAGGATCTCATCGTGATTCGAAGGCAATGAGTTTAATCGAAGTAGTTCAGTGCGCCCGGAAGTTAGGATTCAAAGCCAGGTAAAGGCAGACTTAGGGAATTGATTAGAACTCAGTTTTGAAGAACCGAAAACCACGCGCCAACGTTGGTCCAGCGGTTAGAGAAAAAGGGGTCTTGATACCAGGGGGTTCAAATCCCGGCTCAGCCACTGACTCCCTGTGTGTGTGTGTGTGTGCGTGTGTGTGTGTGTGTGTATGTGTGTGTGTGTGTGTGTGTGTGACCCCAAGTAAGTCACTTCACCTCCTTGTGCTCCGTCCTTCGGATGAGACGTCAAACAAACGAGCTCCTATTGGAAGTGACTCTGCAGCAGCAGCAGCAGCAGTTGTTGATGATGCAGAGTTCACCCCCCTAGTCTCTGGAAGTCGCTTTGGATAAAAGAGTCTGCAAAATGACTAAAATAATAACATTAATATATGAAAATGAATTCAAAGGTAATTTGATGCTACTTTCTGATCTTTATGCTAGACCAATGTTCTGTATTTCAAATGAATAAACTTCTTATAATATCACAAACCCTTGGAGATGCAGCCTTCATATTTTGTACCATCCCTCTCTGTGCTTTACAATGCTTCCCTATGCTTTACCAGACCTCTCTGTGCTTTACAATGCTTCCCTATGCTTTACCAGACCTCTCTGTGCTTTACAATGCTTCCCTATGCTTTACCAGACCTCTCTGTGCTTTACAATGCTTCCCTATGCTTTACCACACCTCTCTGTGCTTTACAACGCTTCCCTATGCTTTACCAGACCCCTCTGTGCTTTACAATGCTTCCCTATGCTTTACCACACCTCTCTGTGCTTTACAATGCTTCCCTATGCTTTACCAGACCTCTCTGTGCTTTACAATGCTTCCCTATGCTTTACCAGACCTCTCTGTGCTTTACAATGCTTCCCTATGCTTTACCAGACCTCTCTGTGCTTTACAATGCTTCCCTATGCTTTACCACACCTCTCTGTCACTAGAGGGCGCCCCCGTTATTGCATTCAGCTGTTGCTGTCAATGCCAATGATTTCAATGAGAAACCTGTGCTGTGTCTTAATTCTTTCCTAACACACGAATAACCCTGGCGTGGCGTGTGGAAAATGGCAAGTGTGGGCATTCTGAGTTTTAAAGAGATCTAAGTCTTGGTGATGTTTAATTTCTCCCCTGTTTCACTATATTATTCTGGCGTATCTTAATTTATAAAGAGTGTGTCTGTCTCTCTGTTTCTTTCTGCATTTGGACCCGCAGTTACCAGCGCAGTCAAATTCTGTGCGGCCTCCTCTCTCATCTAGGGTGAGGGTAGAAGGACTGTGTTTCCATCCAAAATTTTGACCCCCCCCCTCTCTGGGGTACTTAGTAACCCCATCGCTGGATCACGACAGTAGCCGTGTATCTCAAATTACAGAAACCCACAAAAGAAACACAAATAAAATAAAAAGAACTTTTTTTTTTTTTAATGGCAAAAAAACATTTTAAAAAAAGGGTCAGAGCGCATTGTGCGACACCCAAGATCAACAACTTAGAGGAAACCGTCAGGCTTCAGTTCCACGATTTGTCACGCGTGAAATATTGAAATATTTCTTAGCAGACTTACAATTGTTACAAGATATCACATTATTTTTACATACAATTACCCATTGATACAGTTGGGTTTTTTACTGGAGCAATCTAGGTAAAGTACCTTGCTCAAGGGTACAGCAGCAGCGTCCCCCCCACCTGGGATTGAACCCACGACCCTCCGGTCAAGAGTCCAGAGCCCTGACCACTACTCCACACTGCTGCCCTGTATTGCGTTATATAGAGCCAACCTGTCGTGTGTGTGTGTGTGTGTGTGTGTCCTCTCTCTCTCTCTCTCTCTCTCTCCCCTCCCTCCCTCCCTCCCTCTCTCTCTCCCTCTCTCTCATGCAGGATGTCGTCTGTCTAAGTTTGTGATTAGCGTTCCCCGGGAGACTGTACAAACTCAGACACAACCGTGCTATTAAAATCTCCAGTGGAATGCGAGGTGTCTGTATTAAAACAAGATGTGGAATTCGAGTTTAAATGAGGAACAGATGCGGAAAGCATAGCAGAGTGTAATAAAGCACAGTGAAAGCATGGCAGAGTGTAATAAAGCCCAGTGAAAGCATAGCAGAGTGTAATAAAGCACAGTGAAAGCATGACAGAGTGTAATAAAGCACAGTGAAAGCATGACAGAGTGTAATAAAGCACAGTGAAAGCATGGCAGAGTGTAATAAAGCACAGTGAAAGCATAGCAGAGTGTAATAAAGCACAGTGAAAGCATGGCAGAGTGTAATAAAGCCCAGTGAAAGCATAGCAGAGTGTAATAAAGCACAGTGAAAGCATGACAGAGTGTAATAAAGCACAGTGAAAGCATGACAGAGTGTAATAAAGCACAGTGAAAGCATGGCAGAGTGTAATAAAGCACAGTGAAAGCATGACAGAGTGTAATAAAGCACAGTGAAAGCATGACAGAGTGTAATAAAGCACAGTGAAAGCATAGCAGAGTGTAATAAAACACAGTGAAAGCATGACAGAGTGTAATAAAGCACAGTGAAAGCATAGCAGAGTGTAATAAAGCACAGTGAAAGCATAGCAGAGTGTAATAAAGCACAGTGAAAGCATAGCAGAGTGTAATAAAGCACAGTGAAAGCATAGCAGAGTGTAATAAAGCCCAGTGAAAGCATAGCAGAGTGTAATAAAGCACAGTGAAAGCATGGCAGAGTGTAATAAAGCACAGTGAAAGCATAGTAAAGTGTAATAAAGCACAGTGAAAGCATGACAGCGTGTAATAAAGCACAGTGAAAGCATGGCAGAGTGTAATAAAGCACAGTGAAAGCATAGCAGAGTGTAATAAAGCACAGTGAAAGCATAGCAGAGTGTAATAAAGCCCAGTGAAAGCATAGCAGAGTGTAATAAAGCACAGTGAAAGCATAGCAGAGTGTAATAAAGCACAGTGAAAGCATAGCAGAGTGTAATAAAGCCCAGTGAAAGCATAGCAGAGTGTAATAAAGCACAGTGAAATCATGGCAGAGTGTAATAAAGCACAGTGAAAGCATAGTAAAGTGTAATAAAGCACAGTGAAAGCATGACAGAGTGTAATAAAGCACAGTGAAAGCATGGCAGAGTGTAATAAAGCACAGTGAAAGCATGGCAGAGTGTAATAAAGCACAGTGAAAGCATGGCAGAGTGTAATAAAGCACAGTGAAAGCATGACAGAGTGTAATAAAACACAGTGAAAGCATAGCAAAGTGTAATAAAGCACAGTGAAAGCATGACAGAGTGTAATAAAGCACAGTGAAAGCATGACAGAGTGTAATAAAGCACAGTGAAAGCATAGCAGAGTGTAATAAAGCACAGTGAAAGCATAGCAGAGTGTAATAAAACACAGTGAAAGCATAGCAAAGTGTAATAAAGCACAGTGAAAGCATGACAGAGTGTAATAAAGCACAGTGAAAGCATGACAGAGTGTAATAAAACACAGTGAAAGCATAGCAAAGTGTAATAAAGCACAGTGAAAGCATGACAGAGTGTAATAAAGCACAGTGAAAGCATGACAGAGTGTAATAAAGCACAGTGAAAGCATGGCAGAGTGTAATAAAGCACAGTGAAAGCATAGCAGAGTGTAATAAAGCACAGTGAAAGCATGGCAGAGTGTAATAAAGCACGGTGAAAGCATGACAGAGTGTAATAAAGCACAGTGAAAGCATAGCAGAGTGTAATAAAGCACAGTGAAAGCATGGCAGAGTGTAATAAAGCACAGTGAAAGCATGACAGAGTGTAATAAAGCACAGTGAAAGCATGGCAGAGTGTAATAAAGCACAGTGAAAGCATGACAGAGTGTAATAAAGCACAGTGAAAGCATGGCAGAGTGTAATAAAGCACAGTGAAAGCATGACAGAGTGTAATAAAGCACAGTGAAAGCACTGACTGACAGCCAGTAACATGACCCCAAAGACACTGTTGACCTAGAAAGTGCAAGTGTAACACATTTCATATGAGAGTAAGGCATACAAACTGAAAACTTTCTTCAACCAAGTGTAATACCAAATCTCTATTAGCTTTTTTAGCATTATCATTGCTGGAGCCACAATCCAGTATAATATATAAAACTATGGCTATTGAAACTCAGGGGGACTGTCTGAATCATTGCTGGAGCCACAGTCCAGTATAATATATAAAACTATGGCTATTGAAACTCAGGGGGACTGTCTGAATCATTGCTGGAGCCACAGTCCAGTATAATATTATAAAACTATATATATATTATATTATAAAATTTATAAAATTTATATAGTATAAAACTCCCGAAACAATAGTTTAAATATATTTTGGAGACGTATCGAAACTAATATAGACATTACAATAAACTAGTTTCGTTTAACATGTGCACACACTGGCGACGCGATAAGAATCCGAGACCTATTTTTTTACCTTAGAAACGCATTATGAGAAAATACAAATATTCGCCAGCTTTTGCGGTTTGATCGTCGTCATTTGAGGTGTATTGCTTGTGGTCTGAGTGAGTTTCTTCTCGGTACATAGACCCAACCTGCCATCTGTGTGTGTGTGTGTGTGTGTGTGTGTGTGTGTGCCTCTCTCCTCCTCTCTCTCTCTTCCTCTCTCTCTCTCTCTCTCTCTCTCTCTCTCTCTCTCTCTCTCTCTCTCTCTCTCTCTCTCTCTCTCTCCCTCTCTCTCCTCCCTCCCTCTCCTCAATCTCCTCCCTCCCTCCGTCTCTCTCTCTCTTTCTCTCTCCCCCTCTCTCTCTCCCTCTCTATCTACCCCCTCTCTCTCTCTCTCTCTCTCCTCCCTCCCTCCCCCCTCTCTCTCTCTCCCCCTCTTTCTCCTCTCTCCCTCCCTCTCTCTACCCCCTCTCTCTCCTCCCTCCCTCTCTCTCTCTCTTTCTCTCTCCCCCTCTCTCTCTCCCTCTCTCTCTCTTTCTCCACTCTCTCTCTCCTCTCTCTCCCTCCCTCTCTCTACCCCCTCTCTCTTGCTCTCCTCTCTCCCTCCCTCTCTCTACCCCCCTCTCTCTCTCCTCTCTCCCTCTCTCTCCTCCTCCCTCCCTCTCTCTCTTTCTCTCTCCCCTCTGTCTTTCCCTCTCTCTCCCTCTCTCTCCTCTCTCCCTCCCTCTCTCTACCCCCTCTCTCTCTCCTCTCCCTCTCTCTCTCCTCTCTCCCTCTCTCTCCTCCTCCCTCCCCCTCTCTCTCTTCCCCTCTCTCCTCTCTCCCTCCCTCTCTCTACCCCCCTCTCTCTCTCCTCTCCCTCTTCTCTCTCTCCTCTCCCTCTCTCTCTCTTTCTCTCTCCCCTCTCTCTCTCCCTCTCTCTCTCTCCCCCTCTCTCCTCTCTCCCTCCCACCTTCCCTCTCTCTCCCTCTCTCCTCTCTCCCTCCCTCCTCTCTCTCTCTCTCTCTCTCCCTCTCCCTCTCTCTCTCTCTCTCTCTCTCTCTCTCTCTCTCTCTCTCTCTCACACACACACACACACACACACACACACACACACACACACACACACAAAACCGGCACTGTGACTCATATCTGATACGTGGGTGGTGAATTCTTAAAACACAGCCACATAAAAAGTGTGATTCATTCAAAAACTAGGCTACAGTCACCGGACTAAGAACGAGACTGGTGTTCGCCAAATAGCTAATACGCACAGGAACGCAGCTAAGTTACTAAATTATTGTGCTAGGAGGCAGCTACGTGATTTTAAAAAAAAAATGGATTTGAAGTTTTTTTCGTGTTTGCTGCTTTCTCTCGTCGCTCTCGCCTCAGCCCAGCACTCAGACGGTAAGAACTTTTTTTTTTTTTACTTCTGAGTCGTGCGAAAGAATTGCGGCGGTGTTCAATGGAGCGTGTCAAAAGGGTCGCTGTTAAGGGTTGTTGTTAATTTAACGCAATTTCCTAACCCCGTACACGAAAAAGCCCGTCAACTTCACCTTTACCAGACCTCTCTGTGCTTTACAATACTTCCCTATGCTTTACCAGACCTCTCTGTGCTTTACAATGCTTCCCTATGCTTTACCAGACCTCTCTGTGCTTTACAATGCTTCCCTATGCTTTACCAGACCTCTCTGTGCTTTACAATGCTTCCCTATGCTTTACCAGACCTCTCTGTGCTTTACAATGCTTCCCTATGCTTTACCACACCTCTCTGTGCTTTACAATGCTTCCCTATGCTTTACCAGACCTCTCTGTGCTTTACAATGCTTCCCTATGCTTTACCAGACCTCTCTGTGCTTTACAATGCTTCCCTATGCTTTACCAGACCTCTCTGTGCTTTACAATGCTTCCCTATGCTTTACCAGACCTCTCTGTGCTTTACAATGCTTCCCTATGCTTTACTAGACCTCTCTGTGCTTTACAATGCTTCCCTGTGCTTTACCAGACCTCTCTGTGCTTTACAATGCTTCACCAGACCTCTCTGTGCTTTACATTGCTTCCCTATGCTTTATTAGACCTCTCTGTGCTTTACAATGCTTCCCTATGCTTTACCAGACCTCTCTGTGCTTTACAATGCTTCACTATGCTTTACCATGCTTTTGCTGGGCTGTGTTACACTTTGCTCTGCTTTTACTGTGGGGAAACTTTTCTAAGGGTTATCTAGAGTGGTATATATGTGTGGGGATGTACACAGCGCAAGATTAATGATAACTAAAATCAGGAAGCAGATATAAGAGATTGATTTCTTTGAAGTGTATTAACACAGGTAATAACACACACAAATATTGTTTTAATATTATTTTTTTTGTCAGACGCCTGCTTTAATCCCAGACGACTCACACAGGCGTCACAGGGCAGCACAGAGTTACAATGCAAGCTTCATATTTAAACACAGTGGAGTTCACAGCAAGGGCTAAATCACAATACTGCTAGAATACAATATGAACTAGGATGCAGCCAGTTAGGAGCACAGCAAGTTGTATCTACAATGACAAAGTGCAAGGATAGCGCATCAGCTGAGGGTCCAGTAACGTGGTGCTGAGATCAGGCAAGTCCTAAATTATATAACATTTTTTCACCAGCCTCACCCCATTGCAGCTGCCCTATACTTGTGCTACCATCGCCCCTCAGTGTAATACAGAACCATTATTGCCATTGCAGTGCCACTGTCTGTCTGCATTGGTGGAGAGTGCAAGCTTCAATTGAAACTGAATTTTCAGCTTTTCTTTCTGAGTTGAAACAGATGGGACGGAAATGACGGGTTGGCGGCGGGGGGGGGGGGGGGGGGGGGGGACCGGTTGTGGTCACATGTCTGTAATCTACAGCTGCATTGAGTTTCCTAAGAAGCAGGATCTGGAAGTCATAAGCCTTGACTGAAGCACGCTGGTCTTGCCTCACTCGCTGTAAACTCACTCCCCCCCCGTATCCCCTTAGGGTTTCTCGAAAATGCTTCTATTAATTCTGTATTTTACACTCGAAATTAAAAAAAGAGAGATAAATGTTGCTGACGCACAGAGATAAGCCAGTAATTTAGGGTTAATAGCGTCTTTATTGTGTCTGATGATAACGATTAAGCTGCAAAACGCGTAGCTCCCGATTAGAGTTTGCAACGCTTTATCGGGACGCCTTTTTTTATTTTGGTCTCTAAATGAAAAGAAAAATTATTCAATGACATCCCGTCATGCATGAAATTCCTAAACAAAATGAAATCTCTGTTTTTCAACACAAAAGGACAAATAATGAAATCCTGTCTTATCTTATCGCCAGAGAGGGTGTGCAATTCAATATGTCAACAAGGGAACATTATTCAGCAGCTTTCATTGGACTCTATGAAGCTGAGGGAGTTCATTCTATATAGAGGGGGTGCAATTCAATATGTTAACAAGGGAACATTATTCAGCAGCTTTCATTGGACTCTATGAAGCTGAGAGAGTTCATTCTATATAGAGGGTGTGCAATTCAATATGTTAACAAGGGAACATTATTCAGCAGCTTTCATTGGACTCTATGAAGCTGAGGGAGTTCATTCTATATAGAGGGGGTGCAATTCAATATGTTAACAAGGGAACATTATTCAGCAGCTTTCATTGGACTCTATGAAGCTGAGGGAGTTCATTCTATATAGTGGGTGTGCAATTCAATATGTTAACAAGGGAACATTATTCAGCAGCTTTCATTGGACTCTATGAAGCTGAGGGAGTTCATTCTATATAGAGGGGGTGCAATTCAATATGTTAACAAGGGAACATTATTCAGCAGCTTTCATTGGACTCTATGAAGCTGAGGGAGTTCATTCTATATAGAGGGTGTGCAATTCAATATGTTAACAAGGGAACATTATTCAGCAGCTTTCATTGGACTCTATGAAGCTGAGGGAGTTCATTCTATATAGTGGGTGTGCAATTCAATATGTTAACAAGGGAACATTATTCAGCAGCTTTCATTGGACTCTATGAAGCTGAGGGAGTTCATTCTATATAGAGGGGGTGCAATTCAATATGTTAACAAGGGAACATTATTCAGCAGCTTTCATTGGACTCTATGAAGCTGAGGGAGTTCATTCTATATAGAGGGTGTGCAATTCAATATGTTAACAAGGGAACATTATTCAGCAGCTTTCATTGGACTCTATGAAGCTGAGGGAGTTCATTCTATATAGTGGGTGTGCAATTCAATATGTTAACAAGGGAACATTATTCAGCAGCTTTCATTGGACTCTATGAAGCTGAGGGAGTTCATTCTATATAGAGGGGGTGCAATTCAATATGTTAACAAGGGAACATTATTCAGCAGCTTTCATTGGACTCTATGAAGCTGAGGGAGTTCATTCTATATAGAGGGTGTGCAATTCAATATGTTAACAAGGGAACATTATTCAGCAGCTTTCATTGGACTCTATGAAGCTGAGGGAGTTCATTCTATATAGAGGGGGTGCAATTCAATATGTTAACAAGGGAACATTATTCAGCAGCTTTCATTGGACTCTATGAAGCTGAGGGAGTTCATTCTATATAGAGGGGGTGCAATTCAATATGTTAACAAGGGAACATTATTCAGCAGCTTTCATTGGACTCTATGAAGCTGAGGGAGTTCATTCTATATAGAGGGTGTGCAATTCAATATGTTAACAAGGGAACATTATTCAGCAGCTTTCATTAGACTCTATGAAGCTGAGGGAGTTCATTCTATATAGAGGGGGTGCAATTCAATATGTTAACAAGGGAACATTATTCAGCAGCTTTCATTGGACACTATGAAGCTGAGGGAGATCATTCTACAGGGTGATGATGCAAAACTTGTGGCCAGAGCTATTTAATTGTAATATCCAAATAATTTTTTGGAAGTATTTGTGGGTTAGTGAATTTATCCAAAATATGTTTTGAACTAAGTGGAAGCAGTGTGGAGTCGTGGTTAGGGCTCTGGACTCTTGACCGGAGGGTCGTGGGTTCAATCCCAGGTGGGGGGGACACTGCTGCTGTACCCTTGAGCAAGGTACTTTACCTAGATTGCTCCAGTAAAAACCCAACTGTATAAATGGGTAATTGTATGTAAAAATAATGTGATATCTTGTAACAATTGTAAGTCGCCCTGGATAAGGGTGTCTGCTAAGAAATAAATAATAATAATAGTAGCTTTATATAGAGTGGACCACCATCACAAAAAGCTTTGCAAGACGCACTAACAAGAAGAAAATTCATAATATTGTATGCCAAAGGCCTAATAATATGTTTGATATAAAATCTACATCAAAGGGTTTGTGATATTGTGAGCTGGGGGTAAAAACACACAGAAAAAAAAAATTAAAAATGTGTTCTTTTTGTTTTGTTTTGTTTTCTATTAGGTCAGAAATGCAAACGAGGTGAATTCTGGAACACGGATGCTAGTGAATGTATAGAATGTGATATATGTAAAACTCACCCGAAGACACCATACTGTGAAACATGTAAGAGCTAATGTTTGTTTGTAAGTGCGATTTATACAAGTTTCCCACAGCAAAGTGTAATAAAACACAGTGAAAGCACAGGAGGTAAGCATTGTAAAGCACAGAGAGGTGTGGTAAAGCATAGGGAAGCATTGTAAAGCACAGAGAGGTCTGGTAAAGCATAGGGAAGCATTGTAAAGCACAGAGAGGTCTGGTAAAGCATAGGGAAGCATTGTAAAGCACAGAGAGGTCTGGTAAAGCATAGGGAAGCATTGTAAAGCACAGAGAGGTCTGGTAAAGCATAGGGAAGCATTGCAAAGCACAGAGAGGTGTGGTAAAGCATAGGGAAGCATTGTGAAGCACAGAGAGGTCTGGTAAAGCATAGGGAAGCATTGTAAAGCGCAGAGAGGTCTGGTAAAGCATAGGGAAGCATTGTAAAGCACAGAGAGGTCTGGTAAAGCATAGGGAAGCATTGTAAAGCACAGAGAGGTCTGGTAAAGCATAGGGAAGCATTGTAAAACACAGAGAGGTGTGGTAAAGCATAGGGGAGCATTGTAAAGCACAGAGAGGTCTGGTAAAGCATAGGGGAGCATTGTAAAGCACAGAGAGGTCTGGTAAAGCATAGGGAAGCATTGTAAAGCACAGAGAGGTCTGGTAAAGCATAGGGAAGCATTGTAAAGCACAGAGAGGTCTGGTAAAGCATAGGGAAGCACTGTAAAGCACAGAGAGGTCTGGTAAAGCATAGGGAAGCATTGTAAAGCACAGAGAGGTCTGGTAAAGCATAGGGAAGCACTGTAAAGCACAGAGAGGTATTTCTGATATCAAAATTAAAGGTATGATTTTTGATGTTTGGTTAAAAAGAGATGTTCGAATTACCAAGGGTTTCAAATTTGGCAGAAAAACGAGGGTAACAAATTGATGAAAAGCCTTTCTTTCTTTCTAAATATCTTCCCCGAATAGATATTCGCTTCTGTTTAAAACACATGCCAAAATTTAAATTAAATACATTTTAAATACTGTTTAATTATTCTTACCTAACTGTATATCATTTTTAAATGTTGTACACGTGCTTTCCGCGTTAGTACAGCAGTTAAACATAATATTTACACTGTAAACATCTCTGTAGTTTGACAGCGAAAATTCGACATTTATTGTTACAGAAAAAAATATTGTAAATTATCACAGAACATTTCAGTCTGCGTTGCGTTGTGGGATGTTTGTCTGTAGTTACCACACGGGACTGTGGGACTTTACTGTTAAAATGTTTTTTGTTGTGTTTTATACAAAACCTTATAATATAGTTTTTGAAAATATCGATTTCTCTCCTCAGGCGACTGGGTGGAAAACTCCGACTTTGACGTCTGGATGGTCGTAGCTCTAGTCAGCCTGTCTCTCATCGTCGTCATAGCGACCGCGGTGCTCGGTGTTTACGTGCAGCAGTGGCGGGAAAATAGAAGCGCGTCTCTTAGCGGTGAGTGATCAGAGAAACGGATAACTAGAAATTATGGTTACCACGTGGCTCCAGATTAACCGGACGCTGTGAGACAGAACGGGATTTCAAACTTGCCCCTAAATTGAAGTAAATAAAGGTGTAAATGAACCATCCTTAGCTACAATTAATAAGGGTGCTTAAATACCCGCATGCGCGTCAAATAATTGTATTATACCAAGAATGAATTGCAGCCAGTCGCTATTTTTTTCTGTTTGTTAAAATTCAATCGCCCATATTATTCTGCAAATATAATCGCATCATCATCTCGTTGCTCTATCGATAAATTAGCTATTCGTTGATTAAGATCTGATCAGAAGCAGCTGATCAGTGTGAATGATCCACCACAGCAGGATTAATCTCAGCAAAGGTGGAGATCATTTATACGTGAATTACTTTCAATTTAGGGGGAATTTTGAAATCCCGGTGTGTCTCAAAGCGTCCGGTTAATCTGGAGCCATATGGTAACCCTACTAGAAATATATCATTCAAACTGAATCGATTTAGCGTTTGTAAATAAATCTGGGCTTTTTTTTCACGGTGAAAATGACTTACTTCATGGTCTAAAAATATAATATTTCAGGATTAAACATACTATTTATCAAAGCAGAAAAAATAGAAAAAAGTGAACATTTTTTTTATATGGTAAAACAAATGTTCTTAAATATTTATACACATACCTGAGGAACAGTAAATGCTAAATTGAAGAATATTTTTGTGTTTGTTTTGATGTCCATTTTTTTAAAAGACATTCTGTTTTCAACAGCAGTGAATTATCAAACAAAATGTACCTGAATGTACTATATGTATTGATACTAAAGTGTATGGTCGGTCCTTTTTCTTGGCAGAACCTATTGAAGAGACTGCTGGCCCGTTGTATCCAGGACCATAGACAACACCAAGCAGGTAAAGTCGCGATAGTGATCCTTCTGTCGCAGATTAATAAGAAATCAGGCGCCGACAGCTATGAAATCTGCGTAGCTTCACTCCGACCATACAGCAAATGTTGAAATGTATTTTTTTTAAAAACCATATCCGACCCTATGCCATTTCAGGTCGCAGAGAGACGCGTGAGAAAAGGTTGTAGGACTTTTCCTAAATAAATAAATAAATAAATAAATAAATAAATAAATAAATAAATGACCTGTAAAGACCTGTCGCAACTAAGTCGGTCGGAGACCCTCGACTCCGACCAGAACGTCGGAGTCTGAAGTGTGAATCAACCTTATTTTATTCGAGAATTGAACACACTTTTTTTATTTTTAAATTATTATTATTATTATTATTATTATTATTATTATTATTATTATTATTATTATTATTTTAGGTCCATAAGTGACAGAAGTACTGGGCGCGTTAAGTAAGTGAGCCGCTCAGAAAGCACACTGAGCAGATTTAAATACTACACGAGAGCGCTGAGTGACTTTTAAAAATGGTGAATAATAATTATTTGCTTGTTTGTGTTTCTGAGGTGATGGTAGATAAAACGGCCCCGTGTGAAGTTACTGTCCCCGGCTGTACCTCGCTGAGTTTGGCGCTCTGTTTGGACTGAACCTCATATCTGGCTGTGTTTAATACCGTTAATACCGACGTTAATAACGAGAATTATGAATAATATTAATACTACAAGCCTAATAATAATACATTAATAACTATAAAACATTTTTAAAAAATGATACAAATTCGAAAACAACAATTTTTACCAGTTGATTATTTTACTGAGCCGCTCACTTACTTAACGCGCCCTCTGTATATAGGCAGAAAGACGGCCCGCGCGCTGCACTGGCCAGTTTAAAAAATGTTCTGCGTTCTTTCGAACACACGGAACGTTCTCTGCTCAGCCGTTACTTGTCCTCGAGAGCACACCGTGACCCGGTGCGGTTTGTCTTCATAATAGCGAGTGTAAAGATAGCGTAAGGAAATATTTTTTTATTTTTATTATTATTATTTTTTTTTTCAAACAACATTGTTGGAATTAAAAACTGATTCAAATCTTAAACTAAGTCAGTACTCTCTGAGCTGGGCCGTTTTCCGTTTTTTTTTCTTCTCCTCAAGCCGTCCGCCCAGCGGCAGTGGAAAGACCTTATTCATATTAAGATCCGTTTTTTAATTTGGCAGCTTGTGTATGTATGTGTTGTGGGGGATGTGGGGAGGGTGGGGGGTCCATATTGTTAAAAATAACCCCGACTCCGAGCTTATTCAAGACGTGTTGAAATAATGCGCTACGCACTGAATCTCCTTTCCTGTTTATCAAAGGGAAAACGAGAGCGAGGCTCGGGCATGCCAGAACATTCTGGAGCGATGACGTGACAGACTCCACTCTTTGTCTGCCCAAGAAACGCAATACCAGTGTAACCGAATATACCAGTGTAACCGAATATTGCCCTCCCCTCATTATTAAAATATTTATTTAGCAGTGTGTGAACTATGCATCAGCTGCAGAGTCACTTACAACAACGTCTCACCCGAAAAACGGAGCACAAGCGACTTGTTCAGGGTCAAACACAGTGAATAAACCGGGATTTGAACCCGGGACCTTCTGGTGACAAGCCTCTTTTATTTTAACCACTGGACCACACAGCCTCCCTTTCCAAAGCCTCACCGTCCAAGCTCTTAAACATCACCAGCATTCTTCAGCCGGTGAGATCACCCAGTCAGATTTTATAGAGAGTTAATTTAAACAAAGCCTTGTGTTTTTAACCGCCCACGGAGACCCTGTTGTTAATAGCAGGAATACGGTTTCAAAAACTTAAAAGCAAGGCAACTTCCTCTCGGAATTAAATCTCTCCAGGGACCGAAACCACACAGCGTCAGCAGGAAATACAGAACAAAGCGAGAGTGAATGTTTCCTGATGTTGCCTCGTTATCCTAATCTGCCGTGTTTAAAAATAAAAAATAAAAAAATAAATAAATAACTTGTAAACAATTAACCAGTTCGTTTCAAGAGTTTATTTATTTATTTATTTATTTATATACTTATTTTTTTTCAGACATTCTGAGCGGCATTTTTTTCGGTCTAAAAATAGGTATGTCAAAGATATTTCACGATTTACACCGTAATATTTTTAAAAATCTGAACATTTTTTTACAAATGGGACCCCACCTCGATATTTAAATGCTCTCTTGAAAAAAAAAAAAAAAACAGTAAAGACTAATGTTTTTTTTTTTTTTTCTTTTCATGTCCACATTTTTGTCATCAAACTTAACAAAAATAACAACAGACACTTGAAATGTCCCCTTCTTGTACTGCTTGAGTTATTTAGAGTAAACCGAGTGAAAACAGCGTTTTAATTGTAATGGCAATTTCAGCTGTCACTGTAACTAATACAGTTTTAAGCCTACACAGCTAATCGGTACAGCCCTGGCTAGGACTACAGCTCCCAGCATGCCCCAGTGCCCGCGGCAATGGTGAGGGATGCTGGGAGCTGTAGTTCTTTATGAACATAAGAAAGTTTCCAAACGAGAGGAGGCCCCATTCAGCCCATCTTGCTCGTTTGGGTGTTAGTAGCTTATTGATCCCAGAATCTCATCAAGCAGCTTCTTGAAGGATCCCAGGGTGTCAGCTTCAACAACATTACTGGGGAGTTGGTTCCAGACCCTCACAATTCTCTGTGTAAAAAAGTGCCTCCTATTTTCTGTTCTGAATGCCCCTTTATCTAATCTCCATTTGTGACCCCTGGTCCTTGTTTTTTCAGGTCTTGAAACACAAACAATGCTGCCTTCATTTCACTTTTAATTGTGATTATAATGCACCCCCCCCCTCCCTCTCCCCCTTCCCCCTCCCCCCTCCCCCCTCCCCTCGGTCTGTCCTCTCTAACAGTATATATATATATTTTTTTTGTTCCACAGAGACCCAGTCTAAAAACGCTGACAGGAATTTCAGACTGAAGAACACCAATGAAAGCCCGTCCCCTTTAAATATCTTCAATGGCGATGCAGACAGACAGACAGACAGACAGACAGACAGACAGCGGCACTGCATTCTATATGAGCAGCAGAAGTAACAGGTTGAGGCTGGGTAGCAGACCGAACCACAGGGTCGAACATTTGAATACAGAGCGATTCATCATTCACGCAACTGTGGCGGAACACAACAAAGTCTGCTTTTTTTTTTTTTTAAGCAGAATAATTAAAAAAAAACCAAGACCGTTGCGTGAATTCTGAATCGCTCTGTGCATCTCGTAATATCAATTGCCTTCAGGAAGCATTTATATCGGCAGGGTATTGACACAAATCCAGTCGGTTGAAGTGTGTGGATTTCTAAAATGACGAACCAAAAAAAGCCAGCCTCCCCTCACCTTTGCAATCGAGTACCAATCAATGGCGATTTAACTTCCAGACGCCCGTCCGGGAAGAGAATTATCTTCTCATCGGGGAGAGCTGACATTTGTACTGCCTTACAGAGAGCCGTAAACGGTTCAAGAAAAAGTCGATTTGAAATACTTTTTAAAGGCAATTACCAGTATGAATTTGGCCGGGTGCTCCAGCGGTTAGAGAAAAGGGGGTCTTGATACCAGGAGGTTCAAATCCCGGCTCAGCCACTGACTCCCTGCGTGCGTGCGTGCGTGCGTGCGTGCGTGCGTGTGTGCGTGTGACCCTAAGCAAGTCACTGAACCTCCTTGTGCTCCGTCCTTCGGATGAGACGTCAAACAAACAAGCTCCTATTGGAAGTGACTCTGCAGCAGCAGCAGCAGCAGTTGATGATGCAGAGTTCACCCCCCTAGTCTCTGGAAGTCGCTTTGGATAAGTCTGCTAAATGACCAATTAATAATAATAATAATAATAATAATAATAATAATAATAACTGAGTTTCTGTGTATGGTTTTTAATCAGTGTTTGCCACAGTACTGT
Source organism: Acipenser ruthenus (assembly GCF_902713425.1). Taxonomy (NCBI): domain Eukaryota; kingdom Metazoa; phylum Chordata; class Actinopteri; order Acipenseriformes; family Acipenseridae; genus Acipenser; species Acipenser ruthenus. The sequence continues at coordinate 934,152 of NC_081242.1, read as the reverse complement.
ACTGTGCTATCTCAGCACTATTATCAGAAGCAAATATCACAGGACAGTCCTTTGTGAAATGTCCTGGTAACACTGTGGTCTGTTGTGGGTCTGCTAGTTTGGGGATCTTTCAGGTAACCATGCTGGGGGGGGGGGCTGGTGGAGAATTACGTTCCCCCCCCCCCCCCCCCCCCCCCAAAACAGTCACTGTACTGTAGTTTGAGTTGTCGCAGAAAATGATTCAGACAGTCACATCTACCTGGAGGCATACAGCTGTAACGCAGATAGTTATCGAAACTAACGCTTATGTTTCTTTGGACCTCGTTCGACGTTTGAAGGGTTTTAAAAAAGTTTTATCTAGTAGAGTGCTCAATGATTTGGATGTCAGCGAGCTACCGCCCCCTGGAGGCCAAGCCCTGCAGGTGTCCGCTCTGAGCTCCCCTGGCCAGTAGGGGTCACTGCAGCGCGATGAGGAGAAACAGTCCTGGCTGGTTTTGTTTCTCTAACCCGCAGCCAATGCGACTCTCCCTTCAGAGTCCCTCAGTGAAGACTGGTGACTTCACACAGCCAGGAACCTGCGCTCCCCTGACTGTGCGACTCCCCCCCTGCACACCACGCGGCCGTGCCTTTACCAGGGGAGACCCTCGGGGACCCCTGCGCTCCACTGACTGTGTGACTCCCCCCTGCACGCCACGCAGTCGTGCCTTTACCAGGGGAGACCTTCGGGGACCCTGCGCTCCCCTGACTGTGCGACTCCCCCCTGCACACCACGCGGCCGTGCTTTTACCAGGGGAGACCCTCGGGGGACCCCTGCGCTCCCCTTGACTGTGCGACTCCCCCCCTGCACACCACGCAGCCGTGCCTTTACCAGGGGAGACCCTCGGGGACCCCTGCGCTCCCCTGACTGTGTGACTCCCCCCTGCATGCCACGCGGCCGTGCCTTTACCAGGGGAGACCCTCGGGGACCCCTGCGCTCCCCTGACTGTGTGACTCCCCCCTGCACGCCACGCGGCCGTGCCTTTACATCCTGGTGACATTTTTTGTTTTAAAGCACCAGAATCACTATAGGGCTGTGGAGAGTTTGAAACCTAACTGAGATATGTTTCTGGCGTCACTCTGCTGAAATAATTTATTATTTTTATTCTCAGCCACAAACGCTGCTAACTAGTGTAGACGCTGGCTGTAGATAAAAAACACACAAAAAAAAAAGTTAGTCATCAGGGGTTTGGGGTCAATTCATGCTTTTTCTCACAATTCCTTTTTAAAATCAATTTCCAGTTCCTATTCCTTTGAAGGAATCCGAATTGATATTTTAGTGACGTAATAATTACCATAATCAATTAATCGACTAACACAGAGTTTCCTACCCCTGTTTACTTAACCAGGCATCTTAATCAAACTGATCATTTGCTTAATTAAATTATCTTTGAGCTCTTACGCAGTTGCAAGTTCTCTATTTAATATTTTTATCAGTAACTTGAACCAAGCAACTGTTTAAGAGCAAATGAAAAAGATCTACATTAAAACTGCAATTCCTAGCAATTATGTTTCCTCTTTTAATTTTTCTTATGAGTATATTGAAAGAGAAAAAAATACCGCAGCTGTCTTTCACACCCTCCTTAATCTCGTTTAGAATCTCTTTGTACAGCGTTTTCGCTCGGCACATCCTGATTACTGAAAAAAAAATTAAACCAAACTCTGTGCTGACTCAATAGAGCTCACAAATTAATTAGACCCCTTTGTAATCGTCTTCAGCTCTTAATAAACAGTTTACAGATTTCAAGTTACTTAGAAAATGTTATGGCTGACTTGAAATCTGTTTATTAAGAGCTGAAAACAATTACAAAGGGGTCTAATTAAGCAAAAGATCAGTTCAGTGAAGGGTCTGGTGAAGTAATTGAGAGCTCAGTGGGACTGAAAACCAGCAGGGGGTCCCACAGGACCAGGGAAAGGAACCAGTGGACTCGTGGATGTTAGAATAATACCTTCTTCTAGTAGTATTTATTACAGATGTATTTCCTCCAGTGTTGCAGGGGGGACAGTTGACAATGGCGCACCAGCTGTGCAGCTCTGGCCAAAAGTTTTGCATCACCTAAAATTTTAGGATTGAGAAAAAAATATATATATATATACTTTTATTTCACATCCTGTAAGCAAAGAGAAACTACAACAATGATATTGCAAAAAACAAACAAAAAAAGAGTACCGGAAGCCATAATAGTAGTAAAGTAAGTGTTTCATGTTAGATTTCGAAATGTCACACTTTTTCCAATCAGTCTAAAGGGAACATTATTCAGCAGCTTTCATTGGACTCTATGAAGCTGAGGGAGTTCATTCTATATAGAGGGGGTGCAATTCAATATGTTAACAAGGGAACATTATTCAGCAGCTTTCATTGGACTCTATGAAGCTGAGGGAGTTCATTCTATATAGAGGGTGTGCAATTCAATATGTTAACAAGGGAACATTATTCAGCAGCTTTCATTGGACTCTATGAAGCTGAGGGAGTTCATTCTATATAGAGGGTGTGCAATTCAATATGTTAACAAGGGAACATTATTCAGCAGCTTTCATTGGACTCTATGAAGCTGAGTGAGTTCATTCTATATAGAGGGTGTGGAATTCAATATGTTAACAAGGGAACATTATTCAGCAGCTTTCATTGGACTCTATGAAGCTGAGGGAGTTCATTCTATATAGAGGGTGTGCAATTCAATATGTTAACAAGGGAACATTATTCAGCAGCTTTCATTGGACTCTATGAAGCTGAGGGAGTTCATTCTATATAGAGGGGGTGGAATTCAATATGTTAACAAGGGAACATTATTCAGCAGCTTTCATTGGACTCTAAGAAGCTGAGTGAGTTTGTTCTGTATAGAGGGTGGTGATGCTAAACTTTTAGCTGTAGCGTGTAAATCAAAGAGGTTTCTGATAAGGCTGTATAGAGCACTGGTACTAGAGAACGCACTTAGAAATTGTTCAGTACTAGTCATCACAGTATGTTTATACCATGCTGTGAATTGAGCACTGGGGTGGCCTTTGACTGCAATAAAGTCATTGGAGTCATTTTTTTTATTATTATTATTGTTTTTAAAATAATTTATTGTTTCTCTTGAAAAAAATGTCTTCCAATGTAAATAAGGTTTGTTGTCTTTCCTTTTTGTTATTTAATTGCAATAAATTTTGCACATTTTAAAATCTGCGGTCAGTTGTCATTTGTTTTGTTAATTAATTTAAAAAAAAAACCCCAAAAAACTCAGAAATAGTTTTTATTTTTGTGATTTATTTTGTGTTTTTGTTTTTTTGTGTGTGTCAGAGAATTGATGTCCCCCCCTCCCCCCAGAAACGAATATTCTTTCCCCCTAGGAACCAATATTCAGGAATATTGGTTCCCCTTATGAATATTTCCACCCTCTTATTTTTTTTGTAACAAAGTAATTTTTCTTTGTATATAAGTCTATATCCATGCATATTCAACTAAAACCTTAATTTTAAGACCACTTACCCTATCCCTAACCCTAATTCTAACTAACTCTCGCCCGCACCAACACCCTCACCCCCACCCTAGCCTTGTTCTAGTCCAGCTGTGCCCAGCCCTGGTCTCTGGAGAGCCACAATCCATCAGGTATCCTAGGTTACCCTTAAAACCAACTTCTAAAGACTTGAAACTCTTTCATTTTGACCAAGTTAAGCAGCTAATTTGTTGAATTCAGTAATTTGGAGCAAAACCCTGATCGAGCTCTCATGGACCTGAGACAAATGATCCAGATTTTTATTGGAACAAATTAACTTGATAAATTGGTCCGCAGCTGGCATTCTTCAGAAACGGATGATTTTAAGGGCTACCAATTGACCAGGTTTGGCCACACCAAGGTCTAATACCTTCTGTCCAGTCTCGCCTACAATAATATATACTCCTGTTTATTCACACTGTCCAAGCAGAATTTACATTATAAAGAAGCATGGTAAGTATACGGAGGGATGGAAAAGCATATTCATATACATGGTAAACCACGGTAAACTGCGGTAAAATAAATAAATAAAAAGCATACAGCTTTGGCTCAAAAGTTTTGCATCACCTAGAATTTTAGGATTAAAAATAAATAAATAAATAATGATATAAACATTATTAAGATTTTAATTAACGTCATGTAATCACAGAGAAACTACAAAAATGATATCGCAAAAAAAGAAATTCATGTTAGATTTCAAAATGTTCCATTCTTCTATTTTTGTATAGATGGAGAAAACTACCAAGGGGTACGTAATTCAATATGCTAACAAGGGAACATTATTCAGCAGCTTTCATTGGACTCTATGAAGCTGAGGGAGTTCATTCTATATAGAGGGTGTGCAATTCAATATGTTAACAAGGGAACATTATTCAGCAGCTTTCATTGGACTCTATGAAGCTGAGGGAGTTCATTCTATATAGAGGGGGTGCAATTCAATATGTTAACAAGGGAACATTATTCAGCAGCTTTCATTGGACTCTATGAAGCTGAGGGAGTTCATTCTATATAGAGGGGGTGCAATTCAATATGTTAACAAGGGAACATTATTCAGCAGCTTTCACTGGACTCTATGAAGCTGAGGGAGTTCATTCTATATAGAGGGTGTGCAATTCAATATGTTAACAAGGGAACATTATTCAGCAGCTTTCATTGGACTCTATGAAGCTGAGGGAGTTCATTCTATATAGAGGGTGTGGAATTCAATATGTTAACAAGGGAACATTATTCAGCAGCTTTCATTGGACTCTATGAAGCTGAGGGAGTTCATTCTATATAGAGGGTGTGCAATTCAATATGTTAACAAGGGAACATTATTCAGCAGCTTTCATTGGACTCTATGAAGCTGAGGGAGTTCATTCTATATAGAGGGTGTGCAATTCAATATGTTAACAAGGGAACATTATTCAGCAGCTTTCATTGGACTCTATGAAGCTGAGGGAGTTCATTCTATATAGAGGAGGTGCAATTCAATATGTTAACAAGGGAACATTATTCAGCAGCTTTCACTGGACTCTATGAAGCTGAGGGAGTTCATTCTATATAGAGGAGGTGCAATTCAATATGTTAACAAGGGAACATTATTCAGCAGCTTTCACTGGACTCTATGAAGCTGAGGGAGTTCATTCTATATAGAGGGGGTGGAATTCAATATGTTAACAAGGGAACATTATTCAGCAGCTTTCATTCGACTTTTATGAAGCAAAATTAGTTAATTATGTAGGGTGAGGATGCAAAACTTTTAGCCAGAACTGTATGTAAAAGCAAGCATGATAAATGAAACTATTCAACTTGTTTAAGAGCTGCAGGCAAAATCCGTCCTTCCTGAAGGATGTGTGTAGGCTCATTGTCTGTGTTTTAGCTGTGGCTGTGTGCCTAGTTTACTGTAAGCTGTGAATCAGATGAACTTAAAATTCTGTGTGACTCACTAGTTATACAGAGAGCAGGATAAAGGCCTCCACGAAAAAGGGAACCACAGCAAACTAAAAAAAACACACATGCTTTCGTTTTGAGGAGGGAAGAGCAATCTGATGGCATTTCTGTTATATTATATAACCAGTGCATCATAAAAGCATTTCACAAGTTCATGCAATCTTTAAAATGCTTTTGCACCCTCACCCTCTATATAGAATGAACTCCCTCAGCTTCATAGAGTCCAATGAAAGCTGCTGAATAATGTTCCCTTGTTAACATATTGAATTGCACACCCTCTATATAGAATGAACTCCCTCAGCTTCATAGAGTCCAATGAAAGCTGCTGAATAATGTTCCCTTGTTAACATATTGAATTCCACACCCTCTATATAGAATGAACTCCCTCAGCTTCATAGAGTCCAATGAAAGCTGCTGAATAATGTTCCCTTGTTAACATATTGAATTGCACACCCTCTATATAGAATGAACTCCCTCAGCTTCATAGAGTCCAATGAAAGCTGCTGAATAATGTTCCCTTGTTAACATATTGAATTGCACCCCCTCTATATAGAATGAACTCCCTCAGCTTCATAGAGTCCAATGAAAGCTGCTGAATAATGTTCCCTTGTTAACATATTGAATTGCACACCCTCTATATAGAATGAACTCCCTCAGCTTCATAGAGTCCAATGAAAGCTGCTGAATAATGTTCCCTTGTTAACATATTGAATTGCACCCCCTCTATATAGAATGAACTCCCTCAGCTTCATAGAGTCCAATGAAAGCTGCTGAATAATGTTCCCTTGTTAACATATTGAATTGCACCCCCTCTATATAGAATGAACTCCCTCAGCTTCATAGAGTCCAATGAAAGCTGCTGAATAATGTTCCCTTGTCAACATATTGAATTGCACACCTTTTCCCAGATACTGAACTGAAAAACTGACCGGAGAAATTTGACATTTTGAAATGTAACATGAATTATTATGGCTTCCGGTAGACTTTTTTTTTTTTTTTTGCGATATGATTGTTGTAGTTTCTCTTTTGATTACATGATGTGAAATAATAATATCTCAATTATGTTCATTCATATATATATATATATATATATATATATATATATATATATATATATATATATATATATATATATATTGTAACGCAGCAGGTAAGGGGTTAAAATCCTCCCTGCAGAAAACATGTACACCTGCACGTTTTGTTAATTGTTTTATTGTGTTGATTAATTGTTTTATTAGTTCATTTTGACCTGCACCTGGCTGTTATTGTAAATTGGAGCCAGGTGCAGGTTCTAAAATAGAAGCAGCCAGTTTGCTCTAGGCTACTGTGTTAAGGGCCCGCTTGAGAGCGAGTGCAGGCATACAATGAGAAAGGCAGAGTGAATCCTTTGGTGGAGTGTGCTGTATAACTGTGTGTTTGTGTTTGTTTTCTTTGGCAACAGGTAAACACCTTAGCTGTCCTGTTTATAGTTTAGGTTCTTGCTTGGTGTTTTAGTTTAGTGCTCAAGCAAAGAGCTAGGTGTTTGTTTTGTTTATTTTTGTGTTTATTAAAAATATATATAACGGGTCACACTTTGAAACCTCCAAATCTGTGTCCTGGGTCTGTTTTTAAAGGGGCAACGAACCTGAGTGGGTGCAGTTTTGTTAATATATATATATATATATATATATATATATATATATATATATATATATATAATATACGCGCACACACACACACACACACACAGAATCTGAGAAGGGGGCTGGTCAAAAGTTTACATACCCCAATGGAAATTTATAATTTCTAGAAATGTCTCAGTAGATAGATAGATAAAACTGCAGAGTACAAAACTGAAGGCAATATGAAATTTTGTATATATATAATTATTTTTTTTCAGCACGTTTTGGGCAAAAGCCCTTCTTCCGCTGTTTACTTTTTAAAAAAAAAACACCATCAATATTTTAAAATGATGTCTCCCATCCTAAAATTTGACAGCGGCTGTAGATCCCTCGCTTCATGCAACATTAGACTTGCCTGGGATTCATCTAATCCAATGCATTTGACTTTCTTAAGATCTGTAATTCCAAACAGTATGCTCTCAGCTGTTTAAGTTTATTTACGCGCTGACTCACGCACTAAGAAAAGCTGGGAGCCTTTTTATAACTACTTCAGTGACTCACACGGTGGGCTGTTAGAGACAGCCAATCGGAGCAGTGGAACAAGGGCTAGCCCCGCCCACTCCGACCACAGGCAGGCATACCTAGATTCCAGAACGGTGAGAAAAGTGGAGTTCTGAAGTTTAATCAGAAACTCCTGTCTGCCTATCCCGATACGTAGCAATAACACCGGCGCGCACTGACCTCTATCTGCAGCATGTGGTACTGCACCGTGCAAAAAATTTCAGAACCAAAAATGTGATTGTTTGTAAAAAATAATGTGATATCTTGTAACAATTGTAAGTCGCCCTGGACAAGACGTCTGCTAAGAAATTAATTAATTAATTAATTAATTAATTAATTAATTAATTAATTAATTGATTGATTAATTAATTAATAATATGCTTTCCTGTGGTTTTACCACCTCGTTCTAAAACTTTACTGCAGTATCCCAGGTAATAGTTAAACACAGAGAAGATAATGAACCAGCCCCCTTCTCAAAGCACAGAGAAGATAATGAACCAGCCCCCTTCTCAAAGCACAGTGAAGATAATGAACCAGCCCCCTTCTCAAAGCACAGAGAAGATAATGAACCAGCCCCCTTCTCAAAGCACAGAGAACATAATGAACCAGCCCCCTTCTCAAAGCACAGTGAAGATAATGAACCAGCCCCCTTCTCAAAGCACAGTGAAGATAATGAACCAGCCCCCTTCTCAAAGCACAGAGAAGATAATGAACCAGCCCCCTTCTCAAAGCACAGAGAAGATAATGAACCAGCCCCCTTCTCAAAGCACAGTGAAGATAATGAACCAGCCCCCTTCTCAAAGCACAGAGAAGATAATGAACCAGCCCCCTTCTCAAAGCACAGAGAAGATAATGAACCAGCCCCCTTCTCAAAGCACAGTGAAGATAATGAACCAGCCCCCTTCTCAGAGCACAGTGAAGATAATGAATCAGCCCCCTTCTCAAAGCACAGAGAAGATAATGAACCAGCCCCCTTCTCAAAGCACAGAGAAGATAATGAACCAGCCCCCTTCTCAAAGCACAGTGAAGATAATAAACCAGCCCCTTCTTCACACACAGAGAGAGAGAGAGAGAGAGAGAGAGAGGTGAGGGGGATGGAATGAGTTACCAAGGGTTACCGAGGGTTGCCAAGGGTTACCAAGCCCTGTTGTCAATGCTGAATCACTGGGATCCTTTAGGATCCGACTTGACAACCTTCTGAGATCAACCAGCTGCTCCACTGGGTGGAACAGACTCCTTAAAAGTAATGGGGCAGGGCTCCCGAGGGGCGCAACCGGTAAAGGCGCTCCGCGTGGGGTGCAAGATGCCCCCTATAGCCTGGACGTCGCGAGTTCGAGTCCAGGCTATTTCACAGCCGACCGTGGACGGGAGCTCCCAGGGGGAGGGAGGGTTTAGTTCGGCCAGGGGGTCCTCGGCTCACCAGCGCCCCCCTGTGGTCTGGCCGGGGCGCCTGCGGGCTTGCCTGTAAGCTGCCCCAGAGCTGCGTTGTCCTCCGACGCTGTAGCTCTGAGGCGGCTGCACGGTGAGTCTGCAGCGTGTAAAGAAGCGGGCGGCTGACGGCACACGCTTCGGAGGACAGCGTGGGTTCATCTTCACCCCTCCCGAGACAGCGCGGGGGTGGTGCTAGCGGTGAGCCACGTTAAAATAAAAAATAATTGGGGAAAAAATAATTGACGATTCCAAATAAATTAAAAAAAGGAGTGGCGTTAAAAAAAATTAAAAAAAACACGCTGCATTTTTTTTTTTTTAATCTCTTCCAATATTTGTGTGAGACGACTGTAACTTTTAACACAGTTGCGGTGGTAAGCATGCGTTCTGCAGAATGCTGCAGCACAGAAATGACACACTGTGGCTGGCAAGTACGCCTACCACATTGCTTTGAACCAGGGTTGAGTAACACAGACATTATATGTGTAACTCAGTCAGCATAAAGTGACAACCACAGTCACTTTCAGGATTACAGACGTCTGTGCATCCAGATGCTAAAATAGCCATGACTTGATCAATTTAAATATGCTGCAATATCGGCATAGCCCTAATAGATTTCAATGAGATGGGAATCAGACTCCTATTGCACAGCAGTGTCACCCATTCCAGGTTTTAATACCAGCCCCCAGTGTGTCTAGGCAACAAGCTCAGGTGTGTCTGATTATTAAACTCCTAGTGAAACCAGGGAATGGATCACACTGCTGGGCAACGGGAGTCTGATTCCCATCCCTGAAGAAAGCAAGCCATCAAAAGTGAAAATTGCAGTAAAGCACAGAGAAGATAATGAACCAGCCCCCTTCTCAAAGCACAGAGAAGATAATGAACCAGCCCCCTTCTCAAAGCACAGTGAAGATAATGAACCAGCCCCCTTCTCAAAGCACAGTGAAGATAATGAACCAGCCCCCTTCTCAAAGCACAGTGAAGATAATGAACCAGCCCCCTTCTCAAAGCACAGAGAAGATAATGAACCAGCCCCCTTCTCAAAGCACAGAGAAGATAATGAACCAGACCCCTTCTCAAAGCACAGAGAAGATAATGAACCACTCCCCTTCTCAAAGCACAGTGAAGATAATGAACCAGCCCCCTTCTCAAAGCACAGTGAAGATAATGAACCAGCCCCCTTCTCAAAGCACAGAGAAGATAATGAACCAGCCCCCTTCTCAAAGCACAGTGAAGATAATGAACCAGCCCCCTTCTCAAAGCACAGTGAAGATAATGAACCAGCCCCCTTCTCAAAGCACAGTGAAGATAATGAACCAGCCCCCTTCTCAAAGCACAGTGAAGATAATGAACCATATATACATTCATGAAATACTTCATATAATCTACAAAGGACCAACAGTAGCACAAGTATAGGGCAGCTGCAATGGGGTGAGGCTGGTAGAATGGGACCACAGTGTGCTGACTATACCCTACATGATCTTCAATGGCAATGCAGACAGACAGTGGCACTGCAATGGCAATAATGGTTCTGTATTACACTGAGGGGCGATGGTAGCACAAGTATAGGGCAGCTACAATGGGGTGAGGCTGGTAGAATGGGACCACAGTGTGCTGACTATACCCTACATGATCTTCAATGGCAGTGCAGACAGACAGTGGCACTGCAATGGCAATAATGGTTCTGTATTACACTGAGGGGCGATGGTAGCACAAGTATAGGGCAGCTGCAATGGGGTGAGGCTGGTAGAATGGGACCACAGTGTGCTGACTATACCCTACATGATCTTCAATGGCAATGCAGACAGACAGTGGCACTGCAATGGTAATAATGGTTCTGTGTTACACTGAGGGGCGATGGTAGCACAAGTATAGGGCAGCTACAATGGGGGTGAGGCTACAATTAAATAAAAGCCATACCATAGCTTTTTTTAATGTCAAAACTGCTTTTAAAACGGGAGACGGTACGTCATCTTAAAGAAAAAGCATATTCATAATAATATTTATAATAGGAAACTCTTATTACGGGCAATGGCGAGACAATGTTATTTGTATTTAGACTCAAGACTATCAATTCTTGAAACGGTGAAGCGAGGCTGGGCATTCCACATTTATTGTTATAACTAGCTGTCAAGTTAACTTTATCGTGTTTACAGGAAAGAGATCTGCTCTTCAACAGAAGCAAGCCGAGACACCACCGTCTCCAAACTCTGAAAACATCCGGTCGGGAATCTCCCTCACTCCCCACGAAACGACGCGTTTCAGTCGCCAGATGAGGCGACCGAGAAAGGATACGACGCGTTCCTTAGAAATACTTTGAATTTCTTAAATTAAAAAAACAGCAAGGAAACCTCGTATGAGTTTACCGGCTGTTGAGAGCTGTTGACTGAAATTGTATGAAGTTTGTTTACACGTTCGTTATTACAGTGTCGTTACAAGACGTCACTGTACGAAACGTGTGTCTGCTAAGCTTGTAACGATATCCTATGTAATATGATGGGCAACGTTTTCAAATATGCGAACGTATTTAATAAATACTGCATCGTTTTCACCGTCAACACCGTGGATGTTAAAATATACAATTACTCTGCGTACCGGAGTTTTGCCGTGACCCCCAATCGAAATAACACATCTATCTTTAAGGGTTCCGTCCTTGTTAGATAAATAATTTAGAAATATGACATCTATCTACACCGCAGTTACAGTAGAAATAATAACGTAATTGCCCTAATTTAGGCTGTGTTTTTGCTGTTCGGACGCAGAGAGGGTTTTGAGCAGCATGGGGCAGTCTAGTGTTTTTTTTTGTTTTTTTTTAATATATATTCAAAGAGAGATCGAGCTGGCAACGGTAATTAATTAAATAAATAAATAAATAAACAAACAAACAAACAAACAAACAAACAAACAAACAAACAAACAAACAAACAAACAAATAAATAAATAAATAAATAAATAAATTTAAAAAACCCGGGTCCAAGTTCAAAGCCCAGGTCGAGTTGCTTCAGTTTTCGGTAGACTGAAAACTTCTGTCAGGTTGGATTGAGCGATTAGAAAAGTGTGGGGGGCAGCGACATCTTGTGGTGGAATATGTGTATGACAGTCTTTCGCCATGGAGTTATGCGTCCCGAGGCGAGGGCACTAACCTTCCGCTGAGAAAAATAGACCTAATTAGACTAGAAAAACGACATACACGTAGAGAAAAACAAAACAAAAAACTTTATTATTTATTTATTAGCAGACGTTATTATTATCCTTCCTTAAATGTGCTTTATTTTGCTCTTATCTGCCCCCTATTTTACTGCATTTAATCCTGTACTTCAGAATACTGTAATCTGCCAAGTGTTTAATCTGTAGTATTTTGTATTTAATCATATCCTGATGTAACTATCACTATCACTGTTATCTGCTGTATTATTGAATTGTATTTTGTCACACACGTACTTGCTTGAACCAAAGTCATTGTATTTATCTTGCTCTTATTGTATTACTTGTACTGTAACACTTGAAATGTATTTGCTTACGATTGTAAGTCGCCCTGGATAAAGGCGTCTGCTAAGAAATAATTAATAATAATAATAATAATAATAATAATAATAATAATAATAATAATAATATTAAAATTATTTATTATCTGGCTCGACATATTTATTTTGGATTGGCTGGTGCGGAAAGAACTGGGAGGGTGTTGTTTGGAATCGGATATGATGACAGGATTTTGGACCAATCGTGTCTTGCCTGTAGATTTGGGGTCCAGTAGCTGCGAATTGAGACTTCATAACAGTGTCTCTAGACCAGTCAGAAACTAGATTTAAGGAGGTTTTTATATTATCAGATTAATTGTAGATTAGAATGATAAGGGCTCTTTGATTCTCTGATTCAAACAGTCAAAATCCTAAAAGGTATTGACAATGTCGACCCAGGGGACCTGAAAAAAGAAACAAGGACCAGGGGTCACAAATGGAGATTAGATAAAGGGGCATTCAGAACAGAAAACAGGAGGCACTTTTTTTACACAGAGAATCGTGAGGGTCTGGAACCAACTCCCCAGTAATGTTGTTGAAGCTGACACCCTGGGATCCTTCAAGAAGCTGCTTGATGAGATTCTGGGATCAATAAGCTACTAACAACCAAACGAGCAAGATGGGCTGAATGGGGCCTCCTCTCGTTTGGAAACTTTCTTATGTTCTTATATATATATATATATATATATATAATTATTATTATAATTATTATTATAATTATTATTTATTTCTTAGCAGACGCCCTTATCCAGGGCAATTTACAGTCGTAAACAAAAATACATTTCAAGAATCACAGTACAAGTATTAATACAATTAAGAGCAAGATAAATACAATGACTTTGGTTCTAGCAAGTACAAGTGTGACAAAATACGACTCAATAACGGAGCAGATAACAGTGTCAGTGATAGTTACATCAGGATATGATTAAATACAAAATACTACAGATTAAATAACACTTGTGACAGATTACAGTACACTCTGTAAACTGGAAAACTGACAAACTATATATATATATATATAACATTGACAAACTATTTCAACACTTTCATTTTGAAATGCTAAATTAATTTGGTAAAATAATACGATCTGAATCTCATATATATATATATATATATATATATATATATATATATATTTTTGCAGGCAGATCCACTGAATCACTTAACACGACCAAAATTTTTCCTCTCCTCCTGCGTTTGTTATTCTTTTAAACACTGTAGCAAAACTTATAAATTTGAAATTTTTTTTTTTTTGGACAAACATTTTGACCGGAAGTCTTTCATTTCAAGACGCGTGGGAGACTTGACAAGTCAAAAAAACAACAATAAATAAAATAAAAAAGTTTGTCAAAGATGTTTATTTTATTAATATTTACTGAAGTCTGCCACCGAGTGTTCCAGCACTGTTTATAGGAAACGATAGAATACACACGAGAATCGAGACTCTCACAGAAACACACACAACAACACAACTATTTACTCAACAGAGTCGTTTTTATTGGCAGGTATTTTCACTACAAAGCAATTTAAACCCAAAGAGAAAGTCACAGAACAGTCTTTTAATTAACAGTGTACTTAACCAGACTCAAAACATTGCCTGGGCAGAATATACATTAAACATCGCTGCTATATATATATATAAAGACTTATGCTGGAATTAACCATTGTTGGGACAGTCAGAACTTGGCTAAACTTGACTACCCCCCCCCCCCCCCCCCCCCCAAGCGCAACAGGATAGTTCTGATTATTATTATTATTATTATTATTATTATTATTATCATTATTATTATTATTATTATTACTATTATTATTATTATTATTATTAATTTATCTGGCAGATGCCTTTATCCAAGGTGATTTAAAGGTGTATAAACCACCACGCTAGTCCAAAAAGGCAAGACAACTTGAAGACTTATCATCCCAATTTCTAAACAATGTCTTTGGTATATAGCTATATATATATTAGCTGGTTCAAAGTTTAGCTTAAAAGGTAAGTTTCAACTCAAAAGGGTGTGTTATTAATTTCAGCAACAGTCTGTCTAAGTCATTTTACAAAGATGTGACAAAAATTGAAACCCAAGATTATCCTCTCGACAGTTAAAAGCTGCAACATCAAGTTTGAAATAGTCTTTATTTTATTTTTTTTGGTTGTGAAAAACAATTCAGACATTATGATCCGTTTCAGAGAGGAAAATAACTCTCTAACATAACCCCAAATTGGTATTTAAAACAGTATTTTTTTTTTTAGATCTACTAAAACATACATCAGCGCATCTAAATTAAGCAGTAAAACTTTATTAATATCAAGATATATTTATTAAAAAAAAAGAGAAACACACACACAAAACACTTATCACGCAGTTATAATATCATACTAGCTGGAAAAATTATTCTATTGACTAGTTTATGCAATTAAGCAAAGAGCGTTTTTTTTTTTAAACAGCGTTTTAAAACTGATGGAAAAGTTCAAATCATTTTTTGTTTTATTATTCCAAGTTCAAATTTTATTACTGCGATTATGCATCTTCGTTGATACTGGTTAGGCGCAGACAGCAGTGTGATCCAGTCCTGGTTTCTCTAGGAGTTTAATAATCAGACACACCTGAGCTTGTTAGCTAGACACACTGTGGGCTGATCAAGCTGGTAGTAAAACCTGGAATGGATCACACTGCTGTGGAACAAGGAGTCTGATTCCCAGCCCTGTAATTATTATTATTATCATCATTATTTTTTTTAACAGCCTTGATGGGTTACTCAAATTGTAATTTTTCGGTCTGAACGCTGAAGAAGGCACTAGCTGAAATATTCGTCCGCTTGCATGCGTTTCATTTTAGTTGCAATGCACTGAAGACGGCCCAGGGGGCCTCAAAGGGCTGCAGAGTCTTCTGGCTTCACCCCTCCCCCCTCCCCTCCCCCTCCCCCCCTCAATTACTTAACTAGTCTAATTATCTGATTAGTAATTGGGGACAGATTTAACACTTGTTTCCAGCCCTCAAAACGTTTCACAGGTCGTGTCGAATCTCGAATCAAGTGCTTGAGTTGGAATGAATGCCAGGAGAGGCTGCAGCCCTGGGGGGCTGGAGTTTGACCCCCCCCCCCTCCCCCATTTCAAAGACAAAATCGACTGAAGCATGACAATCAACTTTCCAAGCAGCAAACGGACAAACAACCAAAAAAAAAAAAGACAGCGTGATGATTTTATCAATGCACTTAAGGAATTTAACGGTAGCTATGGATCGAGATTCTCAGAATGTTATGCGATATATGGATTATTGATTATGCGAGTGCGATGATTGGGTAGAAGACGTCCGGTTCCGCTCAGCTCCTGTTGATGGGAGAGCAAAGAAAAAAAAAAAAACACTGTTATAAATAACGATGCAAATTCTCTGCAATAATCATAATTACAATCAACCAAGCCAGACTGTTAACCCTTTAAGGTACAATTGTGTGTGTGTGTGTGTGTGTCAGTGGGTGTACTGTAGTGTATTGTACTGTACTGTATTGTACTGTAGTGCATTGTATTGTGCTGTATTAAATTGTATTGTACTGTACTGTAGTGTACTGTGGTGTATTATGCAGTATTAAATTGTACTGTACCATAGTGTACTGTACTGTACTGTGGTGTATTGTACTGTGTTGTATTGTATTGTATTGTATTGTACTGTACTTTATTGTATTGTAGTGTATTGTATTGTACTTTATTGTATTGTACTGTAGTGTATTGTATTGTACTTTATTGTAGTGTATTGTACTGTGTTGTATTGTATTGTATTGTATTGTACTTTATTGTAGTGTATTGTACTGTAGTGTATTGTATTGTACTGTATTGTATTGTATTGTACTTTATTGTATTGTACTGTAGTGTATTGTATTTTATTGTATTGTATTGTATTGTATTGTATTGTACTTTATTGTAGTGTATTGTACTGTAGTGTATTGTATTTTATTGTATTGTATTGTACTGTAGTGTATTGTAATGTACTTTATTGTAGTGTATTGTACTGTAGTGTATTGTATTGTACTTTATTGTAGTGTAGTGTAGTGTATTGTATTGTATTGTACTTTATTGTATTGTATTGTATTGTATTGTATTGTATTGTATTGTACTTTATTGTATTGTATTGTACTTTATTGTATTGTATTGTATTGTACTTTATTGTATTGTAGTGTATTGTACTGTAGTGTATTGTGCTTTATTGTATTGTATTGTATTGTATTGTACTGTATTGTATTGTACTTTATTGTATTGTATTGTATTGTACTGTAGTGTATTGTATTGTACTTTATTGTATTGTAGTGTAGTGTATTGTATTGTATTGTACTGTAGTGTATTGTATTGTACTTTATTGTATTGTATTGTACTGTAGTGTATTGTAGTGTATTGTACTGTAGTGTATTGTATTGTATTGTACTTTATTGTATTGTATTGTACTGTAGTGTATTGTAGTGTATTGTACTGTAGTGTATTGTATTGTAGTGTATTGTATTGTAGTGTATTGTATTGTATTGTACTTTATTGTATTGTATTGTACTGTAGTGTATTGTATTGTACTGTAGTGTATTGTATTGTACTGTAGTGTATTGTATTGTACTTTATTGTATTGTATTGTACTGTAGTGTATTGTATTGTACTGTAGTGTATTGTATTGTACTGTAGTGTATTGTATTGTACTTTATTGTATTGTATTGTACTTTATTGTATTGTATTGTACTGTAGTGTATTGTAGTGTATTGTACTGTAGTGTATTGTATTGTAGTGTATTGTATTGTAGTGTATTGTATTGTATTGTACTTTATTGTATTGTATTGTACTGTAGTGTATTGTATTGTACTGTAGTGTATTGTATTGTACTGTAGTGTATTGTATTGTACTTTATTGTATTGTATTGTACTGTAGTGTATTGTAGTGTATTGTACTTTATTGTATTGTAGTGTATTGTATTGTATTGTACTTTATTGTATTGTATTGTACTGTAGTGTATTGTATTGTATTGTACTGTAGTGTATTGTATTGTACTGTATTGTCGTGTATTGTATTGTATTGTACTGTATTGTATTGTATTGTGCTGTATTGTATTGTGTTGTATTGTGTTGTATTGTAGTGTAGTGTATTGTATTGTACTGTAGTGTATTGTAGTGTATTGTATTGTATTGTCGTGTATTGTATTGTACTGTAGTGTATTGTATTGTATTGTACTTTATTGTATTGTATTGTACTGTATTGTACTTTATTGTATTGTACTGTAGTGTATTGTATTGTACTTTATTGTATTGTACTGTAGTGTATTGTATTGTACTTTATTGTATTGTATTGTACTGTAATGTATTGTATTGTACTGTAGTGTATTGTATTGTACTTTATTGTATTGTATTGTACTGTAATGTATTGTATTGTACTTTATTGTATTGTATTGTATTGTATTGTACTGTAGTGTATTGTATTGTGTTGTATTGTATTGTAGTGTATTGTATTGTACTGTAGTGTATTGTGTTGTATTGTAGTGTAGTGTAGTGTATTGTATTGTACTGTAGTGTATTGTCGTGTAGTGTATTGTATTGTACTGTATTGTATTGTTGTGTATTGTATTGTACTGTAGTGTATTGTACTTTATTGTAGTGTATTGTACTTTATTGTATTGTACTGTAGTGTATTGTATTGTATTGTATTGTACTGTATTGTATTGTATTGTGCTGTATTTTATTGTAGTGTGTTGTATTGTACTTTATTGTATTGTACTGTAGTGTATTGTACTTTATTGTATTGTATTGTACTGTAGTGTATTGTATTGTACTTTATTGTAGTGTATTGTACTGTAGTGTATTGTATTGTACTTTATTGTAGTGTATTGTACTGTAGTGTATTGTACTTTATTGTATTGTACTTTATTGTATTGTATTGTACTGTAGTGTATTGTATTGTATTGTACTTTATTGTATTGTATTGTATTGTATTGTATTGTATTGTATTTTATTGTATTGTACTGTAGTGTATTGTATTGTACTTTATTGTAGTGTATTGTACTGTAGTGTATTGTATTGTATTGTAATGTAGTGTATTGTATTGTACTTTATTGTATTGTAGTGTATTGTATTGTACTTTATTGTATTGTATTGTACTGTAGTGTATTGTATTGTGCTGTATTGTACTGTACTGTAGTGTATTGTATTGTACTTTATTGTATTGTACTGTAGTGTATTGTACTTTATTGTAGTGTAGTGTATTGTACTTTTAGTGTATTGTATTGTACTTTATTGTATTGTATTGTATTGTAGTGTATTGTAATGTATTGTACTTTATTGTATTGTATTGTACTTTATTGTATTGTATTGTAGTGTATTGTATTGTACTTTATTGTATTGTATTGTGCTGTATTGTATTGTAGTGTATTGTACTTTATTGTATTGTATTGTACTTTATTGTATTGTATTGTATTGTACTTTATTGTATTGTAGTGTATTGTACTGTAGTGTATTGTGCTTTATTGTATTGTATTGTATTGTATTGTACTGTAGTGTATTGTATTGTACTTTATTGTAGTGTATTGTATTGTATTGTAGTGTAGAGGGTGATGCAAAACATGTGGTCACAGCTGTGGCTGATGCAAGTACTGGGTTTTACAGACTGGTACAGATGGAAACCGAACTGCAGAAGACTGAAAGAGATCAAGAGATTTAACCACCCAGCTGCGTCTCCTGCGAGTCCACACGTGTCACTCCCGTGAGACTAGCGTGCAGGCGCTCACATGTGCATCTGCACAGTTTAACACGTCTGTAACACGCTTCAATCAAAAAACAATAACACTGTGTTGTAAAAGCGTATGCAGTTTTGTTTTCTACTGGCAGATGCTTGTGGATCTACAAAGAATAAAAACGAGGAGATTTAGATAATTCATAACAAGCTCTATATGGGCAGCAGTGTGGAGTAGTGGTTAGGGCTCTGGACTCTTGACCGGAGGGTCGTGGGTTCAATCCCAGGTGGGGGACACTGCTGCTGTACCCTTGAGCAAGGTACTTTACCTAGATTGCTCCAGTAAAAACCCAACTGTATAAATGGGGAACTGTATGTAAAAATAATGTGATATCTTGTAACAATTATAAGTCGCCCTGGATAAGGGCGTCTGCTAAGAAATAAATAATAACAATACACCCCGGCCTGAAACGGAGGAAGATACTGTATATGACGTGATTCAAAATTTGTGACACAAGTTTTCTGATGTGCTTGATGAAGACGTTAGCATTTGATGAGGGTTTGATATCTATCCCACGAAAAATAATTTCTAAAAAGTGTTATAATGTTATTACAATGCTGCCATTGGAAAACAAAACAAACCAAAATAAGTTTATCTGTATTATAATCACAACATAAAGTGTGTATTTAAATATATATATATATATATATATATATATATATATATATATATATATATACAGCAAAAATTGTCCAAGTTTCTTATTTTGAGGGCTAAGAATGAAAAATCTGCATTAAAAAAAGAGCATTTTTAACATGGAAATTGCCAAAATAACTGGGCGGCTGGGTGGTTTAAAAACTAAACAAAATAACACACACACGTACCTCTGAGGGTTTACCGAAGACTCTCGTGTCTTTTACATGTCTGGAGCTAAATCAGGAAATGAATCAACAAATGTATTTTATTAGTATAAAACTGAAAAGGGTGTAAAAGCACACAGAATTTTATCTGAGTCTGTCTGCTATAATAAAAACAGGGAGGCTTGAATCTGTCCTTGGGGGCCAGAGAGAGAGAGAGAGAGAAGGGTATACAAGGGGTAGTGTAGTGTAGGGTACAGGGTACATGGGTAGTGTAGAGGGTGTAGGATGCAGGGGGTAGGATGCAGGGTACAGGGGGAGTGTAGACGGTGTAGGGTACAGGGTACATGGGTAGTGTAGAGGGTGTAGGATGCAGGGTACAGGGGTAGTGTAGACGGTGTAGGGTACAGGAGGTAGCGTGTAGGGTACAGAGGGTAGTGTAGGGTTGTAGGGTACTGGGGGTCCTGTAGATGGTGTAGGGTACAGGGGGTAGTGTGCAAGGTACAGGGGTAGTGTAGAGTGTAGGGTACAGGGTACATGGGTAGTGTAGAGGGTGTAGGGTACAGGGGGTAGGATGCAGGGTACAGGGGTAGTGTAGAGGGCGTAGGGTGCAGCGGTAGTGTAGAGGGTGTAGGGGTAGTGTAGAGGGTATAGGGTGCAGGGGGTAGTGTAGAGGGTGTAGGGCGCAGTGCACAAAGGGTGCAGGGGTAGGGCGCAGTGCACAGGGTGTAGGGTACAGGGGGTAGCATGTAGGGTGCAGGGGGTAGGGTGCAGTGCACAGGGGGTAGGGTGTAGGATGTAGGGGGTAGGGCAGTGCTACTCACTCCAGGTGAAGCGTGTGGCTTCCCTCAGGGTGCTGTGCTCCACTTTACAGGAGTAGTGCTCTCCCTCCTTGGGGGTGAAGGCCACGCTCTTGGTCAGGTGGAAGTGCCAGCCCTGGTGGAAGGCCAGGTCGCTCTGCTGGGCTCCCTCAATCTCCACCTCGTTCTTCAGCAGCTGCAGCTTGATGTTGGGAGGGTGGAAGCCGCTCACATGGCAGATCAGGGTGTTGGGCTTGCCCAGCTCGCCAACGTTACGACTGTAGATCTGAACCTTGGGCATGGCTGAGGGAGGGAGAGGGGGATGGAGAGAGGGAAAGAGGAGAGAGATTAGAGACCGAGAGGGAGAGGGGAGGTGGAGAGAGATCAGGGCTGTGCAGCTCTGGCCATGAAAGCTTTGCATCCTCACCCTCTATATAGAATGAACTCCCTCAGCTTCATAGAGTCCAATGAAAGCTGCTGAATAATGTTCCCTTGTTAACATATTGAATTGCACCCCCTCTATATAGAATGAACTCCCTCAGCTTCATAGAGTCCAATGAAAGCTGCTGAATAATGTTCCCTTGTTAACATATTGAATTCCACACCCTCTATATAGAATGAACTCCCTCAGCTTCACAGAGTCCAATGAAAGCTGCTGAATAATGTTCCCTTGTTAACATATTGAATTGCACACCACTTTGTAGTTTTCCCCAGAAACACTTAACGATAAATCCTGGATGAAAATTGAACAAATGTGACATTTCGAAATCTAACATGAAATACTCACTGTACCATTATTATGGTTTCCTTCCTTAGCGATATCATTTTGTAGTTTCTCTTTGATTACATGATGTGAAATAAAATATCTAAATTATGTTCATATATATATATATATATATATATAATTAACTATGTCTCAATTTTGGCAGAAGCTGTACAATTATTTTTTTATAACCCTTTGTTCATGTGGCCTGGATCTACTTTCGATTCTGTCTTAGATCTGTCTTTAAAAACATAAGGGGACGGTCAGGGATGGTAATCAGACTCCTGTTCCACAGCAGTGCGATCCATTCCAGGTTTTACTACCAGCTTGATCAGCCCCCAGTGTGTCTAGCTAACAAGCTCAGGTGTGTCTGATTATTAAACTCCTAGCGAAACCAGGACTGGATCACACTGCTGTGCAGCGGGAGTCTGATTCCCAGCCCTGTGATGATAACCAGCTTTATTATTGCAGGGATGGTAATCAGACTCC
>NC_081242.1:789520-907020 GCF_902713425.1 Acipenser ruthenus | reverse complement strand
GTATCTTCATCTTAAAACGGGACGGTTTGTTGTAATTTTACAGCGGGGTGTAAAAAAGTACCGAGGTGTGGACCCCGTTGCTATGGCGATGCGCGTTGGTAGCGTGCCAGGGACTTTCCACAAAGGCTATATAATCTGATTGCTAATACTGTGCAAAAAAACGCTTTCGCTTTCGTTGCTTTTCCCCCTATTGATTACGGTATTAAAAACTCTGCACAGCGCCGCCCTAGACACAACGCGGTACTGCAAGCAAGGAGCTGCTTGGGTTTCTGTGAAATCACGTGGTTTATGCTCCAGCGCGTCATAAAACAATTACCTTATCTATTGGCTGTCTGTCAGCATTTGAAAACATTTTTACTTAGCATTAAAGTCAGTTCAGTTTGACAAACTTTAAATTTTAGTTTTCATGTCAGAATTTAAAAGAGTTTCAAAATAAATATGCAAATGTATAACTTTAAAAACTAGCTTATAATTAATTGTATATATTTCAGTCGCTGTGCGTGTTCAGTTGTACACAGAGAATTGTGAGGGTCTGGAACCAACTCCCCAGTAATGTTGTTGAAGCTGACACCCTGGGATCCTTCAAGAAGCTGCTTGATGAGATTCTGGGATCAATAAGCTACTAACAACCAAACGAGCAAAGATGGGCTGAATGGCTGAAACTGTTTTCAAATTTCTAAAAAATGTAAAACTAAAAAAATCATTAACTTGAAGGGAGATCTGCAGCTTTTTTCCCCTTTCAATTTAGCAAGACCAACACCCCAATCTCTACCCCCCCTCTCTCTTTCTCTCCCCCCTCTTGCAAAAGTCTACCGGAAGCCATAATAGCAGTCCAGTAGTATTTCATGTTAGATTTCAGAAATGTCACCTTTTTTAATTTGTCAGTTTTTTCAAAGCGGTGTGCAATTCAATATGTTAACAAGGGAATATTATTCAGCAGCTTTCATTGGACTCTATGAAGCTGAGGGAGTTCATTCTATATAGAGGGTGTGCAATTCAATATGTTAACAAGGGAATATTATTCAGCAGCTTTCATTGGACTCTATGAAGCTGAGGGAGTTCATTCTATATAGAGGGTGTGCAATTCAATATGTTAACAAGGGAACATTATTCAGCAGCTTTCATTGGACTCTATGAAGCTGAGGGAGTTCATTCTATATAGAGGGTGTGCAATTCAATATGTTAACAAGGGAACATTATTCAGCAGCTTTCACTGGACTCTATGAAGCTGAGGGAGTTCATTCTATATAGAGGGGGTGGAATTCAATATGTTAACAAGGGAACATTATTCAACAGCTTTCATTGGACTCTATGAAGCTGAGGGAGTTCATTCTATATAGAGGGGGTGCAATTCAATATGTTAGCAAGGGAACATTATTCAGCAGCTTTCATTGGACTCTATGAAGCTGAGGGAGTTCATTCTATATAGAGGGTGTGCAATTCAATATGTTAACAAGGGAACATTATTCAGCAGCTTTCATTGAACTCTATGAAGCTGAGGGAGTTCATTCTATATAGAGGGTGTGCAATTCAATATGTTAACAAGGGAACATTATTCAGCAGCTTTCATTGGACTCTATGAAGCTGAGGGAGTTCATTCTATATAGAGGGGGTGCAATTCAATATGTTAACAAGGGAACATTATTCAGCAGCTTTCATTGGACTCTATGAAGCTGAGGGAGTTCATTCTATATAGAGGGTGAGGATGCAAAGCTTTCATGGCCAGAGCTGCACAGCCCTGATCTCTCTCCACCTCCCCTCTCCCTCTCGGTCTCTAATCTCTCTCCTCTTTTCCTCTCTCCATCCCCCTCTCCCTCCCCCCCTCCCTCCCTCAGCCACGCCCAAGGTTCAGATCTACAGTCGTAACGTTGGCGAGCTGGGCAAGCCCAACACCCTGATCTGCCATGTGAGTGGCTTCCACCCTCCCAACATCAAGCTGCAGCTGCTGAAGAACGGGGTGGAGATTGAGGGAGCCCAGCAGAGCGACCTGGCCTTCCACCAGGGCTGGCACTTCCACCTGACCAAGAGCGTGGCCTTCACCCCCAAGGAGGGAGAGCACTACTCCTGCAAAGTGGAGCACAGCACACTGCAGGGAGCCAAGAGCTTCACCTGGAGTGAGTAGCACTGCCCTGCACCCTACATCCTACACCCTGCACCCTACATCCTACACCCTGTGCACTGAACCCTACCCCCTGCACCCTCTACATGACTCCCTGCACCCTACATGCTACCCCCTGTACCCTACACCCTGTGCACTGCGCCCTACCCCCTGCACCCCCTGTGCACTGCGCCCTACACCCTCTACACTACCCCCTGCACCCCCTGCACCCTACACCCTCTACACCACCCCTGTACCCTGCATCCTTCCGCCTGTACCCTACATGCTACCCCCTGTACTCTACACTACTCCCTGTACTCTACACCCTCTACACTACCCCTATACCCTGCACTCTATACTACCCCTGTACCCTGCACCCTACCCCCTGTACCCTACACTACTCCCTGTACCCTGGACCATACCCCCTGTACCGTAAACACTTCCCCCTGCACCCTACCCCTTATACACCCTCATGCAAAGTGGATCACAGCGTCCTCACAGCGGGGCCCAAGGTAGCGCTGTCCTGTATCCTGCACCCTGTGCTTTACCCCCGAGCCCCTAGTCACCCTTCCTGCAGAGTGGAGTGAGTTCCATAATCATTGCACCAGATAGCCTATGAAGTTCCGGTAGCATCAGTCCATCTCGGAGGGTTTGACTCTCTGAAGGCGCGTTACACACCCAGCCTAACCCAAGGCTTCTCCTCTTCTCTCCAAACCTCGCAGCTCCTGACATGTGAAGACTGTCCTGAGGTACGGAAGAGACAGAGAGAGACACTTGGGGTAAGAGCCTTGCCTTTTTCTTACTAATTAATCAATCAGTCATTCAGCAATGCCTTTGTATTACTAATTAATCAATCAGTCATTCAGCAGAGGCTTTTTCATTGTAGATGCAACCTGCTGTGCTCCTAACTGGCTGCATCCTAGTTCATATTGTATTCTAGCAGTATTGTGATTTAGCCCTTGCTGTAAACTCCACTGTGTTTAAATATGAAGCTTGCATTGTAACTCTGTGCTGCCCTGTGACAGCTGTGTGAGTCGCCTGGGGATAAAGGAGTCTGCTAAATAAATAAATAATAATATTAATAATAATAAGAGGGGCAAGGACCAACGAACCCCAGAAAGGGGGTACAGTTGGGGGGTGTTAGCATCCCATTCTCCCCTACTCTAGTGGACAGGGGGTCTGTATAGGGTTGGTTAGCCAATAAGGATAGAGTAGCTGGCCAAGCCCCGCCCCTAGAATTTACAGCAAGACTCCAGTATTGAGTGAGTGAGTGAGTCAGGGTTCGGGTGAGATAGCTCTTACACAAATTTAACCTTTTTGTGTTTTTGTTTTTTTTTTCTTTTAGGTCTGGATCTTCCAGAGGGCATCTTTTGATTCTTTAAGATTCTTTATTTTTTTCCCCGCCCCCTTAGTTTTAAATTCGTTTTTTTAGTCTGTATGATATATATAAAAAATAAAAAAGACGACAGATTTGAGATTTGTAAATAATAAAAAAAACAATGCTCTGAGGTCGATAGCTGGGTGTTGGGAGGGTTAGGAGTCCTGCAAATTTGAGAATTTAGATTATAGATTTTACAGCGTTTCTAATTATTATAAGTTTTGTTTTCCTCCCCAACTGGACAAATTGTTCTGTACATAATAAATGTATATTAACACCCCTTTAGTAAAAACAGAGCAAAGTGTGATAAAGCACAGAGAGGTCTGGTAAAACATATTAATGCTACACATGGCAAATCATTGAAAAAAAATTCTTTATAACAGGACAACTTGACAAAACATAATTTTGCTTTATCCACAAAGAAAAAAGTGATTTATTTTAAGTACAGTGCTGTAGAACAAAATGTAGAGAGGCATAATATTATTATTGTGTGTTAAGGAATGATATTGTCATCAGATTCGTGAGAAGACGAAGCAAGGGGTGTTTGTCGTTTGCCTCTCCTGGTGTTGACTGTGTTTAATTCGTAGTTTAAATCTTGCAAGAATATAATCATAGTTTTAGTAATGTACCGTTTTTGTGTTTCCCTGTTAGCTGTTCTTGTGGGAGTCAACTAAAATGATTTGATGTAATTTTCTCTTTTTAAAATAAAAATAATCTTAAAAACTTTGTATTCTGGCTTGGGGGGGGGGGAGTCATTATTATTATTATTATTATTATTATTATTTTTTTTTTTTTTTTTCCTTCAATTCCTGTTCCCTTTTTGATCACTTAAAAATTTCTGAAGGAATTGATTTTAAAAAAAGGGATATTTGGAATTTGGAATTGGAATTTTAAAAAGGAATTGGAATCACACTTGCTCTTCATTCAAGAACCACTCTTGTGATCAACAATGAATCGGTACCAAGCACTAGCTGCAACTACAGTTCCCAGCATGCTTTTTCACCTGCGTCAACTGTGAGGGCCGCTGGGAGTTGTAGTTCTCTAAACTACAATGAGCTACGCTGTGGTCTTGTATCACAATACAAACCTCTATTACACTATATAATGTAAAGAAAGCATCACGATTCATCGAGACTTTCATTACACTCCTGCTGGTTATTTCAAGATATCCTCATTTGTGGAATAACTCCAATACTAGATAGATAGATAGATAGATAGATAGATAATATACACACACACACAAATAACACACAATACTTTATTTGCTGTTTATAGACGATGCGGTGATCTGATTCAAGCATTCAAAATCCTAAAAGGTATTGACAATGTCGACCCAGGAGAATTTTTTCGACCTGAAAAAAGAAACAAGGACCAATCTTGTCTTGCCTGTAGATTTGCGGTCCTGTAGCTGCGAATTGAGACTTCATAACAGTGTCTCTAGGCCAGCGTCAGAAACTAGATTTAAGGAGGTTTTTATATTATCAGATTAATTGTAGATTAGAATGATAAAGGCTCTTTGATTCTCTGATTCAAGCATTCAAAATCCTAAAAGGTATAGACAATGTCGACCCAGGGGACCTGAAAAAAGAAACAAGGACCAGGGGTCACAAATGGAGATTAGATAAAGGGGCATTCAGAACAGAAAATAGGAGGCACTTTTTTTTACACAGAGAATTGTGAGGGTCTGGAACCAACTCCCCAGTAATGTTGCTGAAGCTGACACCCTGGGATCCTTCAAGAAGCTGCTTGATGAGATTCTGGGATCAATAAGCTACTAACAACCAAACGAGCAAGATGGGCTGAATGGGGCCTCCTCTCGTTTGTAAACTTTCTTATGTTCTTACAGCAGCGAGATTAAAACACGAACCAGAAAGAGGCGTATATTTGGCAGTGGTCTGATAAGGGGGGTTTGTTGCCGGACTATAAATACATTAATAGATTCTGGGTCCATGTCTGTAATAGCATAGTCCATTACGCTATTACCCAGAGCAGAGCTGAATGCATATCTGCCCTGAGAATCCCCTCTGATCCTGCCGTTAATGATGTACAGACCCAGGCCTTTACAGAGCTGCAGGACCTGTTTCCCACTCTTGGGTGTGTGGTGCAAAGAGATCTGTTGTCCAATCACATGGCTGTTCCCTTCTGTGCTGATGCAGTCGACCTCTCTGCCAGTCCTGGCATTGAGATCTCCACACAGCAGCACGGAGCCCAGGAATTGGAAGTGACCAATTTCAGATTGTAAATTTTGAAACACATTTATTATCTCACTGGTACAGACTGGCTTTTTGCTCAGCATGAAGAGCTCTAGAAAGAAGCAGCTTTATTATATGAAGAAAAAATATTATCGTAATTCAATAATAGACATTCTACCTAATTAACATGGAAGCGCAACATGTTTTTAAAATACTGAAAAAAAAAAAACTTTTGTTTGTTATGTTGCTGTAAAATGTTACCCACCTGAGAGATTCTACAAGGACTAGAAGACTGTGATGAAACTG
This sequence comes from Acipenser ruthenus, assembly GCF_902713425.1. Taxonomy (NCBI): domain Eukaryota; kingdom Metazoa; phylum Chordata; class Actinopteri; order Acipenseriformes; family Acipenseridae; genus Acipenser; species Acipenser ruthenus. Next base: position 901,046 of record NC_081242.1, on the reverse strand, counting down.
GATAGGAGACTGAATTCGATTTTTAATGATGATGTTAAAAAAAACAAGAACATATTATGAAATCATTTTTTGATGTATTGCTTAATGTTTTCCAGAAAACAAAAAGTTAAATTTGTGATAAACAAATGATCAGTTCTGTGTTTAATTAAAACCAATCTCTATTAAAATGTCCACAGGAATCATGTATCTGAAATGATATTGACGCTATCGGTTTCCATGGAAAATGGAGAAAGGGTTTTAATCTCCCTGCAGATCCTTGATCAGGTGTGGCTGCTGTTCTTTCAGGATTTCCAAGAACACGTCTTTCTCGCTGTTTCCCCATGCCCTGGCGAACTTGTAGAGCAATCTCATCTGGGCTGAGGAAACCTTCTCCGCTAATATCTCATCGTACTGCGTTTCTTGGAGCATTCGCTTTTCCAGTAGGGCATCAGCAATGGTCTCCACAGACACCACCCTCTGGATCAAAGCGCAGCGGTGCTCGTCCACGAATTGCGATTCTGCGGGGGAAAAGGAACGAGAGGGGAGGGGAGGGGGGGGGGGGGTGTACCAATCAGTACCAATCAATGGCAATTAAAAGCCGAGTGCAAATTTTCCTCACCCCCTGTCAAAAATGCTCCAACAAATAACCTCCAGATTTTAAATTATTCATTTTCTGTATCTTCTTTGTTATTGGCTTATAGCAACCTGGCTTTCAAATAGGGAGATACTAATGCAGAGCTGGGAATCAGACTCCCGCTGCACAGCAGTGTGATCCATTCCTGGTTTTACTAGGAGTTTAATAATAAGACACACCTGAGCTTGTTACGCACAGACACACACACACATCAACTACACATACACACACACACAAACAATAATAAACATCACAATTACAAACTTTCAAAAAAGTACCTCTTCAAAATGTATTGTAGACTGAGAGACTAATATTCCGAAGAAGAATTGAAAATAAATAATTCTTACTTGTACAGACAGATGTTGAAACAGGCGTGCTCTGGGTCCCATTCTCCAGCACTGTGGTGACTGTGAAGCTGTACTCTCTCCCAGGTCTCATCTTAGAGATGACAGTGGAATTGGAGGGTGCAGTGATGGAAAGAGTGTTGTCCTTGGCAGAGCTTGAATAGGTGATTTTAAAACTGTGAGGGATCTCTTTCATACCAGCAGGCCTGCCCCAGCTCAGAGAAACAGAGTCGATTTCCACTGAGTCTATCTTTATCTTCCCAGGAGGAGACGGTTCTGGAAGAGAAAAGAAAACTGATGTAACATCAAAGTAGATTGAGAGACTAATATTCAAAAGAAGAGTTGTAAATAAATAATTCTTACTTGTGCAGACAGCTGTTGAAACAGGCCTGCTCTGGATCCCATTCTTCAGCACTGTGGTGACTGTGAAGCTGTACTCTCTCCCAGGTCTCAGCTTAGAGATGACAGTGGAATTGGAGGGTGCAGTGGTCATGTCTTGGTGACTCTTATCAGAGCTAGAGTAGGTAATGTAAAAGGTGTGTGGGATCCCATCCATATTGTCAGGACTGCTCCAGCTCAGGGAGACAGAGTCGATTTCCACTGAGTCTATCTTTATCTCTCCAGGAGGAGACGGTTCTGGAAGAGAAAAGAAAACTGATGTAACAGCTAGACTGAGAGACTAATATTCAGAAGAAGAGTTGTAAATAAATAATTCTTACTAGTGCAGACAGATGTTGAAACAGGCGTGCTCTGGGTCCCATTCTTCAGCACTGTGGTGACTGTGAAGCTGTACTCTCTCCCAGGTCTCAGCTTAGAGATGACAGTGGAATTGGAGGGTGCAGTGGTCATGTCTTGGTGACTCTTATCAGAGCTAGAGTAGGTAATGTGAAAGCTGTGTGGGATCCCATACATATTGTCAGGACTGCCCCAGCTCAGAGAGACAGAATCGATTTCCACTGAGTCTATCTTTATCTCTCCAGGAGGAGACACAGATGCTGGGGTAGTGGATGGGCTGTTTGCTGGATCCTCAGGAACTGTAGAGTCTGGAGGAGTGGATTCGACAGGTGATGTATGTGATGGACCCATGACAGATGCAGTGTCTTCAGCAGTCTCAGGGATATTGTGATCTTGAGCAGTGGTGACAGGTGCAGTGTCTCCTGTAATCTCAGGGATATTGTGATCTTGAGCAGTGGAGGTGACAGGTGCAGTGTCTTCAGCAATCTCAGGGATATTGTGATCTTGAGCAGTGGTGGCAGGTGCAGTGTCTCCTGTAATCTCAGGGATATTGTGATCTTGAGCAGTGCAGGTGACAGGTGCAGTGTCTCCTGTAATCTCAGGGATATTGTGATCTTGAGCAGTGCAGGTGACAGGTGCAGTGTCTCCTGTAATCTCAGGGATATTGTGATCTTGAGCAGTGCAGGTGGCAGGTGCAGTGTCTCCTGTAATCTCAGGGATATTGTAATCTTGAGCAGTGGAGGTGACAGGTGCAGTGTCTCCTGTAATCTCAGGGATATTGTAATCTTGAGCAGTGGAGGTGGCAGGTGCAGTGTCTCCTGTAATCTCAGGGATATTGTGATCTTGAGCAGTGGAGGTGACAGGTGCAGTGTCTCCTGTAATCTCAGGGATATTGTGATCTTGAGCAGTGCAGGTGGCAGGTGCAGTGTCTCCTGTAATCTCAGGGATATTGTGATCTTGAGCAGTGGAGGTGGCAGGTGCAGTGTCTTCAGCAATCTCAGGGGTATTGTCTGCAGGTGCACTGGAGGTGACAGGTGATGTATCCGATGGACCCGTGACAGGTGCAGCCTGGAGTTCAGCCTCTCGAGCCCCCTCACCTGGCACGCTCTTCTCGGAGGACATCTCAGAGGTTTCTGCAGAGGGATATTACACAGTGACTGAATTACAGGCATGTCTTGCAACTTGCACAATGTCTAGTGCATTGCTTGCAGTAACAACCTATGGCAAGATTTTTGAATGAATGCTACAATTAGCAATAACCAGTTGGCAATACGCTAAGCTTACAGGTCAGACACTTTGAGACGCGCTCCGAGTCCTCCCAGTGACCTTGAAGGTGTGGCCGCTGCGCTCCCAGAGGGACCGGCCATTGAGCTCTACCTTCACTTCTGTAATAACTTGTGCTGCATCATTGTGTATAAAGATAATGTTTAAATAATATGTGTGTAACTCTTGAATATTATTATGTGTTTATTTAGCAGACACCTTTATCTAAGGCGACTTACAGAGACTAGGGTGTGTGAACTATGCATCAGCTGCAGAGTCACTTACAACTACGTCTCACCCGAAAGACGGAGCACAAGGAGGTGAAGTGACTTGCTCAGGGTCACACAATGAGTCAGTGGCTGAGGTGGGATTTGAACCAGGGACCTCCTGGTTATAAGCCCTTTTCTTTAACAACTGGATCACACAGAATCAAATACAGGAAGTATGTTCAATTCTTGATTTCTGTTTCGACACGAACCTAGCTTCACTTCTGTAATAACTTGTGCTGAATCATTGTGCTTAAAGATAATATGGGCAGCAGTGTAGAGTAGTGTTTAGGGGCTCTGGACTCTTGACCGGAGGGTCGTGGGTTCAATCCCAGGTGGGGGGGACACTGCTGCTGTACCCTTGAGCAAGGTACTTTACCTAGATTGCTCCAGTAAAAACCCAACTGTATAAATGGGGAATTGTATGTAAAAATAATGTGATATCTTGTAACAATTGTAAGTCGCCCTCGATAAGTGCGTCTGCTAAGAAATCAATAATAATAATAATAATAATTATGTGTGTAACTCTTGAATATTGGAATCAAATACAGGAAGTATGTTCTTGATCTCTGTTTTGACATGAACCATTAGAAATCATAAACTGTGGTTTCCTTGGCGAAGTCTGCTTTGTAGCGAAGGGCAATCCCTCGCCGTTACGTAAACAGACACGATAAGAGTTTTCTTCGTCTAGTCTTATTTGGAAATGGCTGGAGAAAAGACGCGTCCCATGCTACAATACTCGCTATAATACAATACCCAAGAGTCGCATTAGAGACTCACAAGCGAAAAGGGGATGTGGTAAATTGTGCTTACTAACGATATCCTGTAATGTTATAAATCGGGGGCTGCTCTTTCAACGCAATCACGTGGATTTGGCTCTTAAACAATGGAAATGCTATTATCGCATAGGAAAGTTTAGAAAACATGCCAGAACACCTCTCTGTGCTTTACAATGCTTCCTTATGCTTTACCAGACCTCTCTGTGCTTTACAATGCTTCCCTATGCTTTACCAGACCTCTCTGTGCTTTACAATGCTTCCCTATGCATTACCAGACCTCTCTGTGCTTTACAATGCTTCCCTATGCTTTACCAGACCTCTCTGTGTTTTACAATGCTCCCCTATGCTTTACCACACCTCTCTGTGCTTTACAATGCTTCCCTATGCTTTACCACACCTCTCTGTGCTTTACAATGCTTCCCTATGCTTTACCACACTCTGTGCTTTACAATGCTTCCCTATGCTTTACCAGACCTCTATGTGCTTTACAATGCTTCCCCATGCTTTACCACACCTCTCTGTGCTTTACAATGCTTCCCTATGCTTTACCAGACCTCTCTGTGCTTTACAATGCTTCCCTATGCTTTACCAGACCTCTCTGTGCTTTACAATGCTTCCTTATGCTTTACCACACCTCTCTGTGCTTTACAATGCTTCCCTATGCTTTACCAGACCTCTCTGTGCTTTACAATGCTTCCCTGTGCTTTACCAGACCTCTCTGTGCTTTACAATGCTTCCCTATGCTTTACCAGACCTCTCTGTGCTTTACAATGCTTCCCTATGCTTTACCAGACCTCTCTGTGCTTTACAATGCTTCCCTATGCTTCACCAGACCTCTCCGTGCTTTACAATGCTTCCCTATGCTTCACCAGACCTCTCCGTGCTTTACAATGCTTCCCTATGCTTTACCAGACCTCTCTGTGCTTCACAATGCTTCCCTATGCTTTACCAGACCTCTCTGTGCTTTACAATGCTTCCCTATGCTTTACCAGACCTCTCCGTGCTTTACAATGCTTCCCTATGCTTTACCAGACCTCTCCGTGCTTTACAATGCTTCCCTATGCTTCACCAGACCTCTCCGTGCTTTACAATGCTTCCCTATGCTTTACCAGACCTCTCCGTGCTTCACAATGCTTCCCTATGCTTTACCAGACCTCTCTGTGCTTTACAATGCTTCCCTATGCTTTACCAGACCTCTCCGTGCTTTACAATGCTTCCCTATGCTTCACCAGACCTCTCCGTGCTTTACAATGCTTCCCTATGCTTTACCAGACCTCTCTGTGCTTTACAATGCTTCCCTATGCTTTACCAGACCTCTCTGTGCTTTACAATGCTTCCCTATGCTTTACCAGACCTCTCTGTGCTTTACAATGCTTCCCTATGCTTTACCAGACCTCTCTGTGCTTTGCAATGCTTCCCTATGCTTTACCAGACCTCTCTGTGCTTTACAATGCAAATGTCCCCTATGTATTGGACACGTAATTGTTTTCAAACGGTGAAAGGAGATCGCTTTTCAGAGCAAGACCGGTTCGCATAGCGTAGTGCCGGGGGAGTACGTGATTGCACAGTGACTTGCGTGAATTGCGTAAACCTGGAGTCTGTTCTGCGTTTCCCAGGCTGCGCTGGCACGGGGAGTTTGGCGGGTCATAACACCGCCGGGGGGCGGGTGGGGGGGTCTCGCCTGGCGATAAAACGTGATTTCATTAATTTCCTTTTTCTTTAGAAACCAAAAAAACGTGATTCAGGTCGTCTCAAATGCCACTCGTTTAATTGGGACTGCCGCTTATATATATATCGAAACCATGTATCGTTTAATTGTTTGATTTTTACAATCTTAAAACCCTTTAAAAAAAATAAAAAAAATAAAAATAAGGTTATAAGGAAGACTTAACTACTATTTATCTCTCTTTCTCTCTCTCTCTCTCTCTCTCTCTGTCTCTCTCTCTCTGTTTGTTTGTCTCTCTCTCTCTCTCTGTCTCTCTCTCTCTCTCTCTGTTTGTTTGTCTCTCTCTCTCTCTCTCTCTCTCTGTTTGTTTGTCTCTCTCTCTCTCTCTGTCTCTCTCTCTCTCTCTCTGTTTGTTTGTCTCTCTCTCTCTCTCTCTGTCTCTCTCTCTCTCTCTCTCTCTCTCTCTGTGTCTCTCTCTCTCTCTCTCTCTCTCTCTCTCTCTCTCTCTCTCTCTCTGTATATTACAGTCTCATAATTCTGTCCAAAAATGCTGTCGTATTTGGCTGGCGTATCGCTTAACTTTATAATAATGATAACAACATCATACCTATAATTATATTAATAATAATAACAAAACAACAACAACAATAATAATAATAATAATAATAATAATAATAATAATAATAATAATAATAATAATAATCTTACCTTGGATCGTGTTGTTAGCGTCCGATTTATTTCCAAAGATTAGCAAGCCGGCTATGTTCCAGAGTTCAGCTTTCTCGTTATTTCCATTGCTCCCCTGCAAGCGTGTTTCGCCCAGCCTCTTCTTGAACCGGTTGAGCTCCTTTTCCACTCTGTTGAGCTCTTTTTTGACGATGTTGTCGAAGGCGTTTACAATGCGGTCGTTCTCCGTGCCTCGGTCCATCTCGGTTCAGCGGCGGGTCTCGCTGTATAGAGCGAGGGTCAGGACGCGCAGACTGAAAACAGAATAACGTGACGTCAGCCCCTTCCTCATTGCAGTTCCAGCTCATATAGAAACTGCATCTGGGAATTCACGCACACAATGAAGTTAACAGAGAGCAGTAAACAGCTTGTTTTTGATCTGTGTAATCAGCAGGAACGGCTCCAGAAATACATCCCAGGGGATAATCCGTTGGGAACGGAGCCAAGGCCAATATGGTGGGGTTAATAATCTACCTCAATTTTTGCTTTTGTAGCTCTGAATGAGCTGAAACATAAATAAGAACATAAGAACATAAGAAAGTTTCCAAACGAGAGGAGGCCCCCATTCAGCCCATCTTGCTCGTTTGGTTGTTAGTAGCTTATTGATCCCAGAATCTCATCAAGCAGCTTCTTGAAGGATCCCAGGGTGTCAGCTTCAACAACATTACTGGGGAGTTGGTTCCAGACCCTCGCGATTCTCTGTGTAAAAAAGTGCCTCCTATTTTCTGTTCTGAATGCCCCTTTATCTAATCTCCATTTGTGACTCGCCTATTGGTTACCAAACTAATTAGCTACTTATCTGAACAAAATGTAAACGAATATTTAAAAGAAACTGAAACTCAGAAGAGTAAACGGGTTTGTATGAATGTTTATCCTTATATCTGGTTTATCGATATATCTGGAGCTCGGGGTTAAACTCATATTGCAGTGTGCTACCGAACAGAACTAAAGGGGGCGCGGAGTGGGATTTTCCGGCTATTGTATTTTAGGAGTGTTATATTTCCTTACAAGATCGAAGTCTAAGAAATCTAACAGCTTGTACAGCAATGTATTTACGCACGAAATTAAATACTAAGGCTGCATTACAGAAGAATATTTTCTTAAACCAAATTCACATGTAGAATTGGAAACACGTTCAAATAAGTGTCTGTTTCGTGTATTGAGGGAAATGTTATGAAAAGAATGCCATGAACGTTGTTGAAGCCGACACCCTGGGATCCTTCAAGAAGCTGCTTGATGAGATTCTGGGATCAATAAGCTACTAACAACCAAACGAGCAAGACGAGCTGAATGGGGCCTCCTCTCGTTTGGAAACTTTCTTATGCTCTTAATGAACTCATGCTTGTGAATTCAATCGGAATTTCATTTGAAATCAGTAGGATGTGTTAGTTACATTGCAATTACAGACACTTGTAAAATCTGATTTTCCTCAAACCCCACCGACATTAACGAAGCTGCGTTAGAGGATAAACAAAACCTGTATCAGTCCTCGTTATTCAATTCACACACACAACACAAGCATCTGACCAAAAGGTGTATCGTAGACTATAAAAGCCCATCAGAAATGCTAATGACACATTTCAGGTATTCTTTTTAGCATTCATGAATTGCAAAAGCCTTTGGAGAAGTAACTAGATTTGTTTTCGTCTACTTAAACAAATGTGAGAAGAAAAAAATAATATTTAGCTGAACTTTTGATCCGCCCCATTCGGTTATCTCCGGCTCCAGCTACGAGTGTATCGCTGCAGAGCGAAGGCACGCAGAGCTCTCGCGGAGACCTCGCATGAGTGCGCATCTCGTAATGTAGGTTTAGGGCTAGATATTGGGGTGTCAAAACTCAGTTCCTGGAGGGCCGCAGCGTGTCCCACCCCGAGCTCTTAAATACTTAATTAGTCTATTGATTTGATTAATTTGAACAAATCTAACACACCTCTCCAAGTCTCAAAATGTTTCATAGGTAATGTACCATGAATCAAGTGCATTTTTTTTTTTTACAAAATTATCAACCGTAAAATACCTTGTAAAACATGAAATATGTCCAATTGAAGAAATAATTTGATCAATTATGTTAAGCCGAACCAGACGCGCTTTCCGGCTCACCCGCTCGGACCTGACCCGATGCAGGACTCTACGGTACAGCACTAGCTGCAACTACAGTTCCCAGCATGCATTTTCACCTGCGGCAAAGGTGAGGGGTGCTGGGAGTTGTAGTTCTTGAGCTGCAACGTGCTGTGCTGTGGTCTTGCATCACAATACAAACGATACAGACCTTTATTACACTATATAATCTAAAGAAAGCATCACCATTCATTGAGACTTTCATTACACTCCTGCTTGAGCTAATATATATATATATATATATATATATATATATATATATATATATATATATATATATATATATATATATATATATATATATATATATATTAGCTCAAGGAGCCAACTGCCCAACGTTTCGATATGTTGTACATATCTTTCTCAAGGGAGCCTGTGTTTGAATCAAAACATTGGAGGTATTTATAGATTTTTGAAAACTACTTGTTATTGTTTACATACAAATCCATGATTTATTCTTTCATGATGTAATGGTGTTCTATATACTATGACATCATTTCTACTTCTATCTTTGAATCTGTATTAATTCTAATTAACATTACTTTATATAAACTTATATTTTTATTATATCATGCAATGCTTATATATATATATATATATATATATATATATATATATATATATATATATATATATAGACACACACACACACACACACGCACGCACGCACGCACACACAAATAACAAACGATACTGGATTTGCTGTTTATAGCAGCGAGATTAAAACACGAACCAGAAAGAAGCGTATATTTAAAACACATTTATTATTTACTGGTACAACTTGTGTTTAAACCGATAGGCTGGTGTCAGGCAGGCTTGCTGATCCAGCAGTTAAAGAAAAGGGGTCTGATACCAGGAGATTGAAATCCCGGCTCAGCCACTGACTCCCTGTGTGTGTGTGTGTGTGTGACCCCGAGCAAGTCACTTCACCTCCTTGTGCTCCGTCCTTCGGATGAGACGTCAAACAAACGATCTCCTGCTGCTGTTGATGATGCATAGTTCACCCCCTGCTAAATAACTAATTAAATAATAATAATAATCATGATGATGATACAACCACATTCGGGGTATTTTTCTTTAGTTCAAAAGCGAATATATATATATATATATATATGGGCAGCAGTGTGAAGTAGTGGTTAGGGCTCTGGACTCTTGACCAGAGGGTCGTGGGTTCAATCCCAGGTGGGGGGGACACTGCTGCTGTACCCTTGAGCAAGGTACTTTACCTAGATTGCTCCAGTAAAAACCCAACTGTATAAATGGGGAATTGTATGTAAAAAATAATGTGATATCTTGTGACAATTGTAAGTCGCCCTGGATAAGGGAGTCTGCTAAGAAATAAATAACAATAATAATATATATATATCGCAACCATGTATCGTTTGATTACAATCTTAAAACCCTTGTTTGTTTTTTTTTAAATAAGGTTATAAGGAAGACTTAACTACTCATTCTCTCTCCCCCCCCCCTCTCTCTCTCTCTCTCTCTCTGTATATTACAGTCTCATAATTCTGTCCAAAAATGCTGTAGTATTTGGCTGGCGTATCGCTTAACTTTATAATAATGATAACAACATCATACCTATAATTATATTAATAATAATAACAACAAAACAACAACAACAACAATAACAATAATAATAATGATATCATACTTTTAATAATAATAATAATAATCATAATGATACACCCACATACATTATTTCCCCTACACCACAAATACCAACCCCTCCCCATCACATAAACTCCCAAAGTAAAAAAAAAAAAAAAAACAAAGCAAGCAGCGCCCCTGCATTGTATGTTCCACTACACTGATTCACCACCAGATGGCGCTCCCCTGGCCTAGGCTTCAAACCCGCAAGCTCCTGTGTGCATGACTCCCCTGCACCTCCGTGTCTTTACTGGGTGAGCCATTTGCTTTGTTTTTTTTTTATTCAACAATTATTTGTACAGTATCAGTCCCCTTTATTAAAACGACACAGCATTTCAGCGGTAGTTTTCGTTCCAGATTTTCTAATATCTCTGTAACTCTTCCACAACCCAGGAAGGATTTCAGCTGGGTGCTTTGGATCGTGTAGCTCTGTTTTTCTGTTTTCAGGATGTATTTAGTGCCACGTTTGTCAAAAGCTTTGATTGTGACTTCCAGGACTTCTTTTACCTTTGAGACGAAACAACATTGAAAGAAAACTATTTAGTTGTTTGTTTAAATAAAAGATACAGAAAACAACAAAACTGGTTCATTTAAATTTAAATCATTTGCAACTTGAATTAAGAACCTTTTTTTATATATATTTAAAATATATTAATATTGTGTGTTTATTTAGCAGACGCCTTTATCCAAGGCGACTTACAGAGACTAGGGTGTTTGAACTATGCATCAGCTGCAGAGTCACTTACAACTACGTCTCACCCGAAAGACGGAGAGCAAGGAGGTTAAGTGAGTCAGTGATTGAGGTGGGATTTGAACCAGGGACCTTCTGGTTACAAGCCCTTTGCTTTAACCACTGGACCACACAGCCTCCTGTGTATATTTGCTATATTTAAAATATATGAATATATATTTTAAGACTAATGAAGATATATGGTGCGCCATATATCCATATATTTTCAACCTATAAAATACATATATGGATTACAGACTAATAATACTAATATATATTTTAAATATAGCCCATATATTTTAAATATCTAAAAAAGGGGTCAGTTTCTATATATGAAAAATATAAGGATATAAAATATATATATAATTAAAATATATGTGGTTTTTTGTTCCCATAAGGACATGAACACATGTATTAGAATACCACATTGCTTCTGTACTTTTGATTCGTAGTGCATATGAAATCAAACCACTGGAACAGAAAATCTTGGAAAATCATCAAAATAGGCAAAGTAGTGATCGTCTAATTTCATTGATGACTTTAATAGCCTACACAGGCCATTTATTTAAAACAGCAAGAGAAAGGGAACAGAGACACACACATGGTAAAACGCATGAGACTTTTTAAAAGCTGTTTCCTGCAATGGTGTCTAGTCAAGGTGACCACATGGCTCTGTTTTTCAGCAGGACAGCTTGGGACAGTTCAGGCTTTTCAACTCGCAAACCCAATGCATTCTGGTACGTTTTACCTGTCTCAGGTAACATTCTTACCTTTGAGAGAAGCAGGACTGCTGACCAGAATGCATTGGGGTTGCAAGTTGAAAAGCCTGAACTGTCCCAAACTGACCAGCTGAACACAGAGCCATGTGGTCACCTTAGGTGTAGTAGAAATCACAGTGGGGTGACTGAATACCTCAATGGTTGTTGCCCATGATGTGTTGTAAGACTGATCATAAGTGTTTAATGTAACGTTCGTTGCTTCAATCCAGTCTCCTTGTTTGATTCGTGTGCGTGTTAGATCTCCCCACAGTGTAAGCTTGGTTTCAGCTGTCGAATCTGTGATAGTTACTTCGTTTCCATTCACCAGTTTTTCATTTACCTGCAAAACAGGAGTGTTTGTTTAGCATTGTGTGCGTTACCTAAATTCAACTACTGTTGAGCGTTGAATCAACAAAAACGTCACTATTGTCACTTTCGGGTATTTAGGAACGCTTCGTTGCATTCCTAAACTTTCCTAAACTAAACTTATGAATGGGATTTAAATGTAGATACTGATACCGCAATCCGCCTTCAAAACGGTAATTGTTAATACACACACACACACACACACACACACACACACACACATATATACATATACATATATATACATATACATATACATATATATATATATATACAGTGCCTTGCATAAGTATTCACCCCCCTTGGACTTTTCCACATTTTGTAGTGTTACAACCTGGAATTAAAATGGATTTAAGTAGGATTTTTTGTCACTGATCTACACAAAATAGTCCATAATGTCGAAGTGGGGAAAAAAACTACATATTTTTCAAAATTATTTACAAATAATTTTACTGATTGCATAAGTATTCACCCCCTTTGCTATGACACACCTAAATAAGCTCTGGTGCAACCAATTGCCTTCAGAAGTCACATAATTAGTTGAATGGAGTCCACCTGTGTGCAATTAAAGTGTCACATGATCTCAGATTAAATACACCGGTTTCTGGAAGGCCCCAGAGTTTGTTACAGAGCATATCTAAACAAACAGCATCATGAAGACCAAGGAGCTATCAAAACAAGTCCGGGATAAAGTTCTGGAGAAGCACCAATCAGGGTTGGGTTATAAAAAAATATCACAAACTTTGAACATCCACCCGAGCACCGTTGAATCCATTATTAAAAAATGGAAAGAATATGGCACAACCGCGACTCTGCCTAGAGAAGGCCATCCACCAAAACTCAGTGACCAGGTAAGGAGGGCATTAGTCAGAGAAGCAACCAAGAGGCCAATGGTAACTCTGAAGGAGCTGGAGAGATCCACAGCTGAGATGGGAGAAACCGTCCATGGGACAACTATAACCCGGACGCTCCACAAAGCTGGGCTTTATGGAAGAGTGGCGAGAAGAAAGCCATTGCTGAAAAAAACCCATACCAAATCCCGTTTGGATTTTCCCAAAAGGCATGTGGGAGACACAGCAAACATGTGGAAAAGGGTTCTCTGGTCTGATGAGACCAAAATTGAACTTTTTGGCCTTAGCGCAAAACGCTATGTGTGGCGCAAAGCCAACACTGCTCATCACCCTGAGAACACCATCCCCACGGTGAAGCATGGTGGTGGCAGCATCATGTTATGGGGATGCTTTTCATCGGCAGGGACTGGGAAACTGGTCAAGAATGAGGGCAAGATGGATGGAGCCAAATACAGGGAGATTCTAGAGGAAAACCTGTTTCAGTTTGCAAGAGACCTGGGTCTGGGGCGGAGGTTCACCTTCCAGCAGGACAATGACCCTAAACACACAGCCAAAGCTACACTGGAGTGGTTTAAAAACAAGAACCTGAATGTCTTAGAATGGCCCAGTCAAAGCCCAGACCTCAATTTTTGCCCATTCAATGCCAAGAAGAATGGGCAAAAATTGCAGGATCCAGATGTGCAAAGCTGGTAGAGACTTACCCAAAAAGACCCACAGCTGTAATTGCTGCCAAAGGTGCTTCTACCAAGTATTGATTCAGGGGGGTGAATACTTATGCAACCAACAAATGTCTTTTTTTTTGTTTAATTAACTTTTGTGTCACAATAAAAAATATATTGCACCTTCAAAGTGTTAAGTATGTTGTGTAAATCAAATGGTAAAAATCCCAATTAAATCCATTTTAATTCCAGGTTGTAACACTACAAAATGTGGAAAAGTCCAAGGGGGGTGAATACTTATGCAAGGCACTGTATATATATGTGTGTGTGTGTGTGTGTGTGTGTGTGTGTGTGTGTGTGTGTGTATTAACAATTACCGTTTTGAAGGCGGATTGCGGTATCCTTGCTCTTATTGTATTACTTGTATTGTAACACTTGAAATGTATTTGCTTACGATTGTAAGTCGCCCTGGATAAGGGCGTCTGCTAAGAAATAAATAATAATAATAATAATAATAATAATCAGTATCTACATTTAAATCCCATTCATAATTTTTGTGGGTGTCGCCATGTTTCTGTTGATCAGCTCCCCAGCTCTGAGAGTCGCTGAGTTCGTTGAGTCAGCATTGAGCCAACGCTGCGCATCACTCGCTCTCAACAGGAGTTTAGGAACGATTTTGAGAGTTGTTGCTTCTCAGCTGTTGAATTTAGGAACGCAGCCATTCTTGTACCTGTTGTGCTGAGTTGGCTGCTTGTCACCAGTAAGATAATGTAGGGAATGGTGGTAACTTTATTATTTAAGAACATAAGAACATAAGAAAGTTTCCAAACGACAGGAGGCCATTCGGCCCATCTTGCTCGTTTGGTTGTTAGTAGCTTATTGATCCCAGAATCTCATCAAACAGCTTCTTGAAGGATCCCAGGGTGTCAGCTTCAACAACATTACTGGGGAGTTGGTTCCAGACCCTCACAATTCTCTGTGTAAAAAAGTGCCTCCTATTTTCTGAATGATTTGGGTGATTCTACTTTCATCATTATTCGACATACACAGTTTACTGATTAATAAAAATCTATTCTTAACAAATAATTATATCCAGTACTATGATTACATTCATCGGTGCTTCAAGATACAGAAACATCTTAATAATTGAAACACATTTTTCTAGACTCGATAATGGTGGTGTACCTAACTTACAGTCAAAATTCTCAATGATAGAGAGACATTTTAATATTTCTATTTGTATATTTGTATGTCTATTAGGATTCAAACGTTGACTTACTTCTGTTACCTTGCCCTGTATGGTTATGGGTGTTTTGATTCGTCTACTGTTCGCTTTATTTAGTGGAACTGGTAGCATCTTTTTGAGAACTTTGTCGCTGATTTCAAAACCTGCGTCTGGTGAAACCTGTAGAAAAAGCAACGTTGGTTTGATGTTGGTATTTCATAGAAAGGTTCTGTTTTTTAGTTTCTCTTTTAAAACAATGCAGCCGTGACAAGGTTCGTTTTAACTGGACAGCACCTGCAAACTTGACTGAGAGAATAATAGAATA
This sequence comes from Acipenser ruthenus, assembly GCF_902713425.1. NCBI lineage: Eukaryota > Metazoa > Chordata > Actinopteri > Acipenseriformes > Acipenseridae > Acipenser > Acipenser ruthenus. The sequence continues at coordinate 885,972 of NC_081242.1, read as the reverse complement.
CAGCTGTGTACTAAATATTAAGACAAAAACTTAAGATGAATGCCACAAAAGTTAACTGTGGCAACAAAACACAATCCCCGCACAGCTGCTCAGGAGATCTGAAGATTGAGTGAGCGTCCTCCAATCCCAGAAGCCAGCTTTCTATTGTCGACTCTGAGTTTTTAAATAAACTGGGTGTTCTGTAAGACTTTAAAGGAATGGAAGGCTTGTGAGGCTCTCTGCTATTGTTGTCACCTTACCTTTGTTAGTTTAGTGATGACCAGTCTTTTATCGACTTTATCAATGATGTAGTTTTGGAGATCTATGAATTTTCCTTCCTTGAACTTTTTTATTTTGGCCATATCATAAAGTTTCGCTTGGGTTATATCCTTTGGGTCAGCAAATGTTATAATCACCACCTCTTTAGTTTCCTTTTTCTGAAAATCAAAGATGAGAAAGTCGTCAGCGGCCGTTTCTGATATTTTCTCCATTTCTTTCATAGTCATGTACACAGAGGAGAAATATACAGTGAACTGAGAGAACAACAGCTAGTACAAATAAGACAAATAAAAGGTGATGTGTTTCTTAGTGTTGAGACTTAAGAAGGAAATATTTTTGTGCCTTTACCAGGGGAGACCCTCGGGGACCCCTGCGCTCCCCTGACTGTGTGACTCCCCCCTGCACACCATGCGGCCGTGCCTTTACCAGAGGAGACCCTTGGGGACCCCTGCGCTCCCCTGACTGTGTGACTCCCCCCTGCACACCATGCGGCCGTGCCTTTACCAGGGGAGACCCTTGGGGACCGCTGCGCTCCCCTGACTGTGTGACTCCCCCCTGCACACCATGCAGCCGTGCCTTTACCAGGGGAGACCCTTGGGTACCCCTGCGCTCCCCTGACTGTGTGACTCCCCCCTGCACACCACGCGGCCGTGCCTTTACCAGGAGAGACCCTCGGGGACTCCTGCGCTCCCCTGACTGTGTGACTCCCCCCTGCACCCCACGCGGCCGTGCCTTTACCAGGGGAGACCCTCGGGGACCCCAAAAGCTAATTGCAAGCACTTTTAAGGCTATAAAACACCTGACGCAGTTCCAGAATTTAGTGAAAATTGCTTGAAAATGTTGCATTGAACTAGTCGCTTCCACTATTGCAGGTTACCTTATTTGTGTAGGTTATTGGTTGGCTTATTTTCATAACCTTTAGTTTTTTCGGTGGTAGTTTGTTTGATGTTCCAGCAGGTTTTTTACGTTGATTCTTCACAGTCATCTGGAATAATAAGATACAGTCCCACAGTTAGCATGTATAGTACTTTTTTTAATGCATCACTTTCAAACAGAAATGGCATACGGAAAAAAATGTGATTGCCTCTTCTACCACACTACTCTGACCCCAAGCCTTCTTCAATAAATACCTTGGTATCTTTAAAAATAAAACAGCCTCGTTCTCAAATCCATGCAAAACATTGTAACGAGCAAGCAAGCTGATATGATGCCCAACACCCACTCGCTCTGAATGGATCTATCCGGCAGCGAACTCAAAAAGCAGCATTACTGTAAAAAGATTTGCAATTTGAACACGGCCTTTCTGAGTTGATACTTAACCGGAGAAGATCTCTGTGTTTTCTCCTTTTTTGTCACTTTCTTTGGTGGCCGCGCTGTGGAGGAATTAAATATGTTTTATTAATTTAAAAAAAAAAATGTAATATAAAATTAAACAATGAAACAGAAAATGTTAAAAAAAGCATATATATATATGGATGTGTTTAAATCCTGTATTATTATTATTATTTATTTCTTAGCAGGCGCCCTTATCCAGGGCGACTTACAATTGTTACAAGATATCACATTATTTTTAAGTTTTTGTTGTACATTTTGATGGAGTAACGTACAAGAGTAAAAAGATTTGAAAATCAGTCCCAAAGAGTTTTATAGTGACTCTCTCTCTCACTATAATTGTAATCCTACAAAGTTCTTGCGGCTAACATACTGTAATATTTGACTTGCGTATACCTTAATCATATTATTATTATTATTATTATTATTAATAATAATAATAATAATAATAATAATAATAATAATAATAATAATAATAATAATAATAATCTTACCGGCTCGAGTTTTTTTTTTCAACTCTTCGGCTAGGTCTGCCTCATTTATGGCTCTCAATATCGATACGGCGTTCTTAGCTGCGTGCGTTTGGCTGTAGGTGCTGATTAACAAACTCGCCACTTCCAGGCTTTTCGCTTTCTGAAGCTTCCCCTTGGCGATCTTGCGCCCCTGGAACCGTGTTTCTCCCAGCTTGTCCTTGAACCTGGTGAACTGCTCTTCGACTAGGTCGTCCAGGGTGTCCACAAGGTGGTCCTTCAGCGTTTTCTTCATCCCGGTTCAGCGGCGGGTCTCACTGTACGAAGAGAGAGGCAGGACGCGGAGAAACTGCTGAGATGGAGAGGGGGAAGGAGAGGTTGGAAACGAGGGGGGAGGGAGAGTTAATGGGGAAAGCACAGACAGAGGGAGCGGTAAAGTGGGAGAAGGGGAGAGTTAACTAAGTGGTTTAGAATTTTAAAAAAGGGTTTTTCAAGCATAGTATTAGTAAAAAGTACACATTCACTTATATATTTCCCAAAACTCGCTTCGCACGAGGAAGAAACTTATGTAAGAACCGTGACGTCATCGTGGCAGTGCTTTGGACTCGGGGCCGCCTTGAGAAACCCGTTACAAAGATCTATGGTAGCCAAATTAGTATTATTATTATTATTTATTTATTAGCAGACGCCCTTATCCAGGGCGACTTACAATTGTTACAATGCACAACGTTGTTTTGAGCTTTTGTGTAGGATAATTAACTGCATGGCCAAAAATATTTTAAATAACGCTATCAAGTTATACTTAAATGCCTCGACTGAACGCTACGGAGGGATACTTTGACGTCACGTTCTAGGATATTGTATTATGGAGTAATAAATCGTATTAGGAGCATAATGCCGTGTAAAATGAATAGCAGTCTGCTCCCCGCCCTTCCTATAAGTTATTTTACTTTGACTTCATATATAACAGAACTGTGCCCTGCGTTCTCCCGCATCGGTATTTTCTGCTTTTAAATACGTTAATAATTTTTTTGTAAAATCAGAAATAAATCCTTAGTTGTTTTTTTTTTTTTTTGTCCTCTTTAACTTTTTACTATCACTTTCGTTTTCACATTTCTTCTACTTCATCGTAGTGAAAAAGAAGAGATTTAACAGTGTGTAATTATTCATTTCAAAAGCTGTCATTCAAGTTGCGTTATTGGAGCAGCAGTGTGGAGTAGTGGTTAGGGCTCTGGACTCTTGACCGGAGGGTCGTGGGTTCAATCCCCAGTGGGGGACACTGCTGTTGTACCTTTGAGCAAGGTACTTTACCTAGATTGCTCCAGTAAACACCCAACTATATAAATGGGTAATTGTATGTAATGTGAAATAATGTATAATGTGATATCTTGTAACAATTGTAAGTCGCCCTGGATAAGGGCGTCTGCTAAGAAATAAATAATAATAATACACGCCTTTATTTACTGTGGCGCCAGGAATTGATTTAGACAGCTCCCCATACGTTGTAATATCTGTAATTGTATATATTATACATCGATCCCACACTTAATAACTAAAACGGTTAATTTGAAAATAAAAAGCTACCGGATCTTATAATTAAGGAAGAGTGATACTCATCGACGCGGAGTCCTCCAAGGTTTTAAAATGACGTCCTGAATCGTTCTCTTCATCCTATAGTGAATAATTCCTTTGTTTGTAAAAAAGGACGCGCCGATAGCGAGTCGATGATAAAAAGAGGCAAACTATATATATACAAAAAAAGAATTCTGGAAGCCAGATACAACAGCAGTCTGCTATTGATCGAATTAATTCAAGTAGTTTAATTTCTTTTAAATATATATATAATTTACATGTACCTGTTCGTGCGGATACTTCTTATTGAAGGTGCTGTGAATTACATTCAGTTTAGTGTAATGTAATCGCTGACTCCCATAAATGGACAGCCAAACGATGGGCGGGGCAGGCAGGGCTGAAAAAGTGCGCTTAAACTTAATTAAACAGTACTGATTCAAACTTCCCGCCAGAGCAGAAAGGATGACGATAATATCTGCAATCTCAAATCTGAAAAGGAAAGCTGCAGCAGGCAGAGCGGTTGCAGTAAAATCCAGATTTAAAAAAAAAGCTGTTTCATTATAAAAGGCAATTGATAAATACATAAATAAATAAATAAATAAATAAACTTAGAGGACACATATACTTAAAATTGTGTTTAAAACCATGCTATTGTTCTTTAATGCCGCTGTACTGTTTTAATAAATAAAATGTAACGAGTTCTATCGTGTTGCATCCGAGATTTAGGTATTTTTAAAAATAGTTTGTTTTTTAAAAAAAACCAAAAACAAACAAACCGGTTGGTTGATCGGAGAATAACCTTCATAATGAATACATGCCGTGGCCAACTACAGAACATGACGTCATAGGAATGACTCGGCAAAACATTCTGAATTCGATTTTACACAGTGGGCGTGGTGCAATTATCACATTTGATTACTCAAAGTAAACAGATTAATATGACACATTTATAAGGCAGTTCATTTTAAATCCAAGTCAAATTCGTTGACCTATTTGTCATCGTGTTACTCAACATCATGAAAATAGCCTAGAGTTTTCTGTTATGATGCTGTTAGGTCATTAATATAACAGGATAGGGTTAGCCTGTACGCGTTGTCTTTGTGTTTGATAGTACATGTTTACTGTACCTATCAGCCAAATGTACCCTAGGCTTTTAACACGAGTGCTGCCTATTTTAACTTGAATATATATATATATATATATATATATATATATATATATATATATATATATATATGCATACACAATATCGTTTTAATATACAGTACAGCATATTAAAATATATATTTGAACATGATAATTTAACAGAATTATATCGCAAATAAAAGTCTACCGGAAGCCATAATAGTAGTACTGTAGTGGGCAGCAGTGTTATGTTAACAAGTGTGGAGTAGGGGTTAGGGCTCTGGACTCTTGACCGGAGGGTCGTGGGTTCAGTCCCAGGTGGGGGGGGGGACACTGCTGCTGTACCCTTGAGCAAGGTACTTTACCTAGATTGCTCCAGTAAAAACCCAATTGTATAAATGGGAAATTGTATGTAAAAAATAATGTGATATCTTGTAACAATTGTAAGTCGCCCTGGATAAGGGCGTCTGCTAAGAAAGAAATAAATAATGAAAGTATTTTTTTTTCAATGTGTCAGTTTTTCGTATGTATATGGCGGACCACAGAGCGGTATGTAATTCAGCATGTTACTATTATTCAACAACTTTCATTCGACTTTGGACAGGATGTTGCAACACTTTTGCCCAGCTGTACATTTCCCGCTAAAGTGACGTTGACTCCCTTTATATATTTCGATAGTGTTCTCCTCCTACATTAAAAACCCCGGCTGAACTCGAACTGGCAAATAGACTATAGCTACAGTCGTGTGTCGCGTATCTGTCTAAGGAACCCTAAAATAAAATGGGAAAAACCATTAAAGACCAAATTCTCCAAACCTTAGACGAACTTTTGAAGGATGACTTGAAACGATTTAAAAGCAAGTTGAATGACATTCCCTTAAACGGGTACAAAAACATTCCTAGGGGGAGACTGGAACGCGCAGACCCGATGGACATCGCACAGTTGGTGATCGACTTTTACGGGGAACAAAACGCAGGTGTTGTGGTCGTCAGAGTTTTAAGAGAAATCAACCAAAATGATTTAGCTGCACGACTTGAAAATGGATTTTGATAAAACAGGTATGGTATTTTTTTTTGTTTGTTTGTTTGTTAGTTTTGTCTTTTAACCACGCGGTCCCGGTAGCAGAACAGCTTCAGTCGAACTTTTTAAAAAGTTCCAGATTCCTGTCGTCTTTGTTTAATATAACGACAGTTTAAAGCATCGACAGATTCGTCTTTTTTGTTTTGGTTGATAAAACCAAAAATTAAACCTTTATTTTTTTTTTAAAGAATGTATTTTTGTTTTTTAAATATTTTATTTTAGTATCACTTTCGGTTTCTCCGAGTCTATTTCCTTGTACAGTAAAACAAACAAAGAAATTATACAAAAAATAAACACCACGGTTTTTACTTAGCCTATTATAATATTTTCAAAATGTCAAGATGCATTATAATCCAGACAGTGGCTCTAAATACAATCCAGTGGCTTCATCCAACAATGATTTTTTAAAAACATACTTTTGAATATCTATACAGCGGCACGACAAACGAACACAACATTATTATTATTATTATTATTATTATTATTATTATTATTATTATTATTATTATTATTATTATAATTATAGGTAGCCAATGATTAATAAGTACTAATTACATTTCTTATATTGAACAAGGTACAGGACAGTTGCTCTTATTATAATGAACGAATCAGAAATAAACTCGATATTTGATGTAGCAGCAGGGCCGCCGAGAGCCGCCATGGGCCCCGGGGAAGGATTGATATGTCCCGCTGCCGCTCGCGCAACTTTAGGGTTCTTTTAAAGTTTTTAAAAGTCTTTAAAAAAACAAAATACACAAAATTTTTCAGCTTTTTGGTGTTGTAAAATATGAAATGCGAAAGTTCAAATCATTGTGTGAAAGGAAGTGTTTGACAGCGCCTGGATACACAATCATTACACAACAAAAGCTGTTTTAAAATATTATATATATATATATATATATATATATATATATATATATATATATATATATATATATATATATATAAATTCCCCCTTCAATCGGGCCCCCCTTCGAGGCGTTGGGCCCCGGGGAATTGTCCCCGTCCTCTCGGTGGGCCTGTCTAGCAGACAACCCTGCAGTGTTTCGCATTGCCATATCCTTCCACCTACTAAATGTTTTTCTTAAAGGCATGTCGGTTTGTTTTAAGATTGATGCATGACGCCCCCCCCCCTTCTGTTTCAGATGAAGTCGCCGCCTGATCGGAGCAGAGAGAGCGAGGGATACCAGCAGAAACATGTGAACAGCTCCCGGCTCTTCCACCTGATCCACATTCCCTTCGCCTTCAAATTAAAATGCTATAATTAGTAATACATGTGTAGATAAAACTACTGCTTGTGTATATTACACTAGTGTTGCTGCAGGGTGTTCCGCCTCATGCTCCATGTCTTTTTAAGCACCTGTTTTTGAGAGTATATTGTAACTAAATATTCAATTGTTGACTATTTATGGAGTAGTGGTTAGGGCTCTGGACTCTTGACCAGAGGGTCGTAGGTTCAATCCCCGGTGGGGACACTGCTGCTGTACCCTTGAGCAAGGTACTTTACCTAGATTGCTCCAGTAAAAACCCAGCTGTATAAATGGGTAATTGTATGTAAAAATAATATAATATCTTGTAACAATTGTAAGTCGCCCTGGTTAAGGGCGTCAGCTAAGAAATAAATAATAATAATAATAATAATAATATTTAATCTGATGAACAATAGTTGCAGTAAATTACACCTGATGTTCCAGGAACAGACTCTTGTGTATTCGCTCCAACGTTATCAATAGCGCCGTCCACTGTTACAAGCAGATTTGGTACCATTGACTTTATTAGGCTGTACATCTGGGACAGAGGTTAACTCGAAAAACGGATGTTGTCCTACTTTTAAAACTTTTTAACATCCCTAAAATGATAGGCCTTTTCAAGCGAGAATACGTCACTCTGAGTCACAATTGTGATATATGAACATTTCCTTCAGTGCAAGAATTAATGTGCCTAAATACAGTTCAGGTAATGGTGTATGGGGTGAATTGTAACACCTGTTACAACTGACCCCAACCCAGTGAGCCGTTACTAAACCTCACGTTCCAGCATGAAACAACAAAACTAAGAGAGAGCAATTGTGTCAATTATAAATACAGATATCAGGGATGAAAATCCTAAAAGCCTGGATCCATAAACTGGATAACACAGGGATGTATCACAACAAGAAAACTGGGAGAAAAAATGTACTCTCCTAGGTCAAAAATCGGTTTTTATAGATAACATCTCAAGGCTTTGGCACAGACATCTCCTCTTTGACAGGCAGAGACCTGAACTGAGCATGTGCCGAGTGAGTGACGTCACTCTAGCTTGCTTCTGATTGGAGAAATTCACGGTGTTACAACCGTCCCGTGTTACAACCGTCCCCGGTCTACCCTACTAAGATATGAATCTTTTATAGGCTATACCTGAAATACATGTCATTAGCATTTCTGATTCGATTTAGTCTACAATACACCTTTGGTCCTACAAATGAATGCACGTGTTTTGTGTGTGAATTAAATAACGAGGACTGATACCCGTCTTGTTTATCCTGTAACGCAGCTTCGTTCATTTTGGTGGTGTTTGAGGGAAATTAGATTATGAATTTGGTTTAAGAAAATGGGAACATATTCTTAATGCAATTCAGCTTATATATATATATATATATATATATATATATATATATATATATATATATATATATATATATATATATATAAATATGCATACACTGTATATATATATAATTCGATCTTGTAATGAAAAATAACTTAAATATCTTAAAATATAATAAAATAATTAGCGGAAACCAATCATCACTTAGGGTTATTTTAAAGTTGGGAACACCCCTCGGGAAACAACAGAAAAGTGTTCTCTAAGTCAGAGAGAGTTGACCGCTGGACACAATGTGCCAAGACCAATCACGATATGAATCAATAAACTCAAATGTATTTATTACTTCTGTCACGTGTATCAGCATATGAACTGAGCAGAAACGGCAAGGGTATGTTAATACACTATATTATTATTATTATTATTATTATTATTATTATTATTATTATTATTATTATTATTATTATTATTATTATTATTATTTCTTAGCAGACGCCCTTATCCAGGGCGACTTACAGTCGTAAACAAAAACACATTTCAAGAATCACAGTACAAGTAATAATACAGTTAAGAGCAAGATAAATACAATGACTTCAGTTCTAGCAAATACAAGTATATGACAAAATACGATTCAATAACAGAGCAGATAACAGTGTCAGTGACAGTTACATCAGGATACGATTCAATGCAAAATACTACAGATTGAATAACACTTGTGGCAGATTACAGTACTCTAAAGTACAGGATTAAATACAGTAGTATAATAATAAACTAACTGTCAGACTAAGCTAACTGACGACAAACTAAATTAACAAAGCGTCCCATACATGCAGCTGTGGCTCTGACAGTAATTATGAATACAGGAGCTCTATTATTCAAGACAAGCCTACATTTTAGTATTATTATTATTATTATTTGTTTATTTAGCAGACGCCTTTATCCAAGGCGACTTACAGAGACTCGGGTGTGTGAACTATGCATCAGCTGCAGAGTCACTTACAATTACGTCTCACCCGAAAGACGGAGCACAAGGAGGTTAAGAGACTTGCTCAGGGTCACACAATGAGTCAGTGGCTGAGGTGGGATTTGAACCGTGGACCTCCTGGTTACAAGCCCTTTTCTTTAACCACTGGACCACACAGCCTCCTCCAGTACCCCTACACACGTTACAAAATGCAGCATCAGCTCTAGATTAATTATGAATACAGGAACAATAATATTCATAACAATAGCAGAAATGGAAGACGAAGTGCTTCAGTTAGTTGTTTTTTTTTTTCCTTCAATGTGTTGATCGGGCGATAATCTAGTAACAGGGTTTCAGTGGAGCTATCGGCCTTCACTCAAGTATACACGCATTAGTTTTGTGATGTTAGTCATTGTAATTGTTAATTATATATAAGTAGGTATTTAAGAAAAGAAAAAAAAAAACACTTACCGATTTCTTTTGGAGTCGTTTTTATCACCTGATGCGGTCCAGTCCAGTCTTCTTAATCACGTCTCTATACGAAAAATTAAAACTCCCGCTCAATTGTACAGTCGCTTGCTGAGCGCATTTCCATTCATACTGCAGTTTGATTGGTCGCAACTCCAGTCATTCATACTGCGTAAGGCCGAAACAGCAGTTTGATTGGCTAGTAAGAGGATGGCGTGTGCTGCCGTGCAGTGCAGAAAGCGCGTTCCCTTGCCAACACCCGCCCACAAATATTTAAAGGTACAGAATTTAGATTTGTTGCCAACTACTGTCGTGCTTATGTTTTCCAAACACGACTTTTATGTTAGATTTCGAAATGTTAAATTGTCATTTTTTTCCCTTAAGTCTCCGGGAAAACTACAAAGCGGCGGGCAATTCAATATGTTAATAAGGGAACATTATTCAGCAGCTTTCATTGGACTCTATGAAGCTGAGGGAGTTCATTCTATATAGAGGGTGTGCAATTCAATATGTTAGCAAGGGAACATTATTCAGCAACTTTCATTGGACTCTATGAAGCTGAGGGAGTTCATTCTATATAGAGGGGGTGGAATTCAATATGTTAGCAAGGGAACATTATTCAGCAGCTTTCATTGGACTCTATGAAGCTGAGGGAGTTCATTCTATATAGAGGGTGTGCAATTCAATATGTTAACAAGGGAACATTATTCAGCAGCTTTCATTGGACTCTATGAAGCTGAGGGAGTTCATTCTATATAGAGGGTGTGCAATTCAATATGTTAACAAGGGAACATTATTCAGCAGCTTTCATTGGACTCTATGAAGCTGAGGGAGTTCATTATATATAGAGGGTGTGCAATTCAATATGTTAACAAGGGAACATTATTCAGCAGCTTTCATTGGACTCTATGAAGCTGAGGGAGTTCATTCTATATAGAGGGTGTGCAATTCAATATGTTAACAAGGGAACATTATTCAGCAGCTTTCACTGGACTCTAGAAGCTGAATGAGTTCATGGGCAGCAGTGTGGCGTAGTGGTTAGGGCTCTGGACTCTTGACCGGAGGGTCGTGGGTTCAATCCCGGGGGGGGGACACTGCTGCTGTACCCTTGAGCAAGGTACTTTACCGAGATTGCTCCAGTAAAAACCCTACTGTATAAATGGGGAATTGTATATAAAAATAATGTGGTATCTTGTAACAATTGTAAGTCGCCCCGGATAAGGGTGTCTGCTAAGAAATAAATAATAATAATTCTATATTGAGATTGTGCAATTCAATATGTTAACAAGGAAACATTATTCAGCAGCTTGCATTGGACTCTATGAAGCTGAGGGAGTTCATTCTATATAGAGGGGGTGCAATTCAATATGTTAACAAGGGAACATTCTTCAGCGGCATTCATTGGACTCTATGAAGCTGAGGGAGTTCATTCTATATAGAGGGGGTGGAATTCAATATGTTAACATGGGAACATTATTCAGCAGCTTTCACTGGACTCTAGAAGCTGAATGAGTTATATAGGCTGTTGCAACACTTTTGACCAGGGATGTACATTTTCCCCTTCAAGTGACGTTGACTTCCTTATACATTTCGAAACATTTGAAACAGCAGCTGAACTCGAACTGGCTAATCAACTTCAGCTACACCGCCGTATCTGTCTTAGGGACCTTAAAATAATATGGTGAATACCAGGAAAGACGACATTATCGAAACCTTAGAGGAACTTTTACAGGATGATTTGAAACGATTTAAAAGCAAGTTGAATGACATTCGCTTAGAAGAAGGGTATCGAAACATTCCGAGGGGCAGACTGGAACACGCAGATCCGATAGACATCGTGGAGTTAGTGATCGGTTATTACGGCGAACAGACAGCCGGTCCCGTGGTCGTCAAGGTTTTAAAAGCCATAAACCAAGTGGAATTAGCTGCAAAACTTGAAAATACATTTTGATAAAAACAGGTATGGTCTTTTTTTTTTTTTTTTTTTTAGCAGAATTGCTTCAGTCAAACTTTTTAAAAAGTTCCAGATTCCTGTTGTCTTTGTTTAATATAACGACAGTTTAAAGTATCGACAGATTCGTCTTTTTTGGTCGATAAAACCAGAAATTAATCTTGTTTTTTTTTTTTTTTTTTTTTTTTTTTTTAAAAAGAATGTATTTTGTTTTTTAAATATTTTATTTTAGTATCACTTTCGGTTTCTCCGAGTCTATTTCCTTGTACAGTAAAACAAACTTAAAAATGAGACAAAAAATAAACACCACGGTTTTTACTTAGCCTATTATAATATTTTCAAAATGTCAAGATGCATTATAATCCAGACAGTGGCGCTAAATGCAATCCAGTGGCTTCATCCAACAATGATTTTTTAAAAACATACTTTTGAATATCTATACAGCAATCTATACAGCGGCACGACAAATGAAAGTTGAATTATTATTATTATTATTATTATTATTATTATTATTATTATTATTATTATTATTATTATTATCGTTTTTGTTGTCATATTTTAATATGTAGCCAATAGTTCATAGTTCAATAGTTCATAAGTATCTCATACATTAGTGACCTTAATTTTAACTACTTCCTGTATCTTGTGTTTGATTTTAGAATTGCTCTTATCTGAAATCGTTCTTATCCGTTTATCGCTTACTACCTGCTTTTACTGGACTTTACTCTTATAAGCAAACATTTTTACTAGAAGTTAACTGCTCTCAGTCGAACTCGCTCTTAAAATTGAATTATTTACTATATTTTGCGCTTATTTGAATTTTATTTTATTTTCTACTGATTTTACTGTAGATTTTAACTGCTCTTACCTGTACTGTGATTCACTGCACTGTGATACACTGCACTGTGATACACTGCACTGTGATACTCTACACTGTGATACACTGCACTGATACTCTGCACTGTGATACTCTGCACTGTGATACACTGTACTGTGATTCACTGCACTGTGATACACTGCACTGTGATACTCTGCACTGTGATACTCTGCACTGTGATACTCTACACTGTGATACACTGCACTGATACTCTGCACTGTGATACTCTGCACTGTGATACTCTACACTGTGATACACTGCACTGATACTCTGCACTGTGATACTCTGCACTGTGATACTCTACACTGTGATACACTGCACTGTGATACTCTGCACTGTGATACTCTACACTGTGATACACTGCACTGATACTCTGCACTGTGATACTCTGCACTGTGATACTCTACACTGTGATACACTGCACTGATACTCTGCACTGTGATACTCTGCACTGTGATACTCTGCACTGTGATACTCTACACAGTGATACACTGCACTGATACTCTGCACTGTGATACTCTGCACTGTGATACTCTACACTGTGATACACTGCACTGATACTCTGCACTGTGATACTCTGCACTGTGATACACTGCACTGATACTCTGCACTGTGATACTCTGCACTGCGATACTCTGCACTGTGATACACTGTACTGTGATACACTGCACTGTGATACTCTGCACTGTGATACTCTACACTGTGATACACTGCACTGATACTCTGCACTGTGATACTCTGCACTGTGATACACTGCACTGATACTCTGCACTGTGATACTCTGCACTGTGATACTCTGCACTGTGATACACTGCACTGATACTCTGCACTGTGATACACTGCACTGTGATACTCTGTACTGTGATACTCTACACTGTGATACACTGCACTGATACTCTGCACTGTGATACTCTGCACTGTGATACACTGCACTGATACTCTGCACTGTGATACTCTGCACTGTGATACTCTGCACTGTGATACTCTACACTGTGATACTCTACACTGTGATACACTGCACTGTGATACTCTGCACTGTGATACTCTACACTGTGATACACTGCACTGATACTCTGCACTGTGATACTCTACACTGTGATACACTGCACTGATACTCTGCACTGTGATACTCTGCACTGTGATACTCTGCACTGTGATACTCTACACAGTGATACACTGCACTGATACTCTGCACTGTGATACTCTGCACTGTGATACACTGCACTGTGATACTCTACACTGTGATACTCTGCACTGATACTCTGCACTGTGATACTCTGCACTGTGATACACTGCACTGATACTCTGCACTGTGATACTCTGCACTGTGATACTCTGCACTGTGATACACTGTACTGTGATACACTGCACTGTGATACTCTGCACTGTGATACTCTACACTGTGATACACTGCACTGATACTCTGCACTGTGATACTCTGCACTGTGATACTCTGCACTGTGATACTCTGCACTGTGATACACTGCACTGATACTCTGCACTGTGATACACTGCACTGTGATACTCTGTACTGTGATACTCTACACTGTGATACACTGCACTGATACTCTGCACTGTGATACTCTGCACTGTGATACACTGCACTGATACTCTGCACTGTGATACTCTGCACTGTGATACTCTGCACTGTGATACACTGTACTGTGATACACTGCACTGTGATACTCTGCACTGTGATACTCTACACTGTGATACACTGCACTGATACTCTGCACTGTGATACACTGTACTGTGATACACTGCACTGTGATACACTGCACTGTGATCAGCTTGTACTGCACTTAACTGCTCCACACCTCTACAACTGCTCCTAATTGTAACAATTTCCTGTTTCTTGTATTTGATTTTCCTCTTCTAGGTATCCGTATTCAGGTTTTTTTTTTGTAATGGCTCGTATTTGAAATCGTTGTTACCCATTTATCATACTCACTACCTGCTTTTACTGGACTTTACTAAGCAGATCCTTTTTTTACTATCAGCTTAACTCACTCTTAAAATGTGATTATTTACTGTCTTCTTTATTTTGCTCTTTTTTGAATATGATCTTATTTTCTACAGATTTTACTGTACCTTATAACTGCTTATTTGTTATGTGATATCTTACAATTTGATACTTTGTACTGTGATATTTTGTAAGAACTCTAAGTCACCCTGGATAAGGGTGTCTGCTATGAATAATAATAATAATAATAATAATAATAATAATAATAATAATAATAATAATAATATGACAATTATATTTCTAATATTGAACAAGGTAAATGACAGTCGCTTTTATTACAATGAACGAGTATACAGCTCTGGCCAAAAGTTTTGCTTGGCCCTAGAAGTAATACATTTTGCTTCATAAAATCGAATGGAAGCTGCTGAATAATGTTCCCTTGTTAACATATTGAATTGCACACCCTCTATATAGAATGAACTCCCTCAGCTTCATAGAGTCCAATGAAAGCTGCTGAATAATGTTCCCTTGTTAACATATTGAATTGCACACCCTCTATATAGAATGAACTCCCTCAGCTTCAGAGAGTCCAATGAAAGCTGCTGAATAATGTTCCCTTGTTAACATATTGAATTGCACACCCTCTATATAGAATGAACTCTCTCAGCTTCACAGAGTCCAATGAAAGCTGCTGAATAATGTTCCCTTGTTAACATATTGAATTGCACCCCCTCTATATAGAATGAACTCACTCAGCTTCATAGAGTACAATTAGATCATTCTATATTATTATTATTATTATTATTATTATTTATTTCTTAGCTGACGCCCTTATCCAGGGCGACTTACAATTATTACAAGATATCACATTATTTATACATAATTACCCATTATACAGTTGGGTTTTTACTGGAGCAATCTAGGTAAAGTACCTTGCTCAAGGGTACAGCAGCAGTGTCCCCACCGGGGATTGAACCCTCCGGTCAAGAGTCCAGAGCCCTAACCACTACTCCACACTGCTGCCCCATATATAAAGGGGGATGCAAAACTTTTGGCCAGAGCTGTACAGTACAGGGATGCTGTGCTGCAATGCATGGTGTAGTTCAGTAGGGGGCACACACCTCTCTCTCTTTCTCTCTCGTTTATTTGGTTGTCTTTTATTTTCACAGGAGTTTGGGAGCCAAACAAATGCAAGACAGCTGACTTCTGACCTGATGTGAATTTTACCCACCTCACCCCATCAAGACCAAAGCGGACCTTTTTCGTTTTTGTTTTTTTTTGTACCCCCAAAACAAAATCTTATTTTTTTTGTTTTAGAACATAATAAAATTATGAAATGATGAAATCAATTTAAAGGGGGCTAACCCCCCCACCCCAAAATTCATTCTCTTACCTCTTTTTAGCTTTATTAACAGGATCACCGGCCCCTCCCTTTAAAGGAGTGCTGACCATCTTTAAAATCCATTCTCTTACCTTTTTTAGCTTTATTAACATGATCACGGCCCCTCCCTTTAAAGGAGCGCTGACCATCTTTAAAATCCATTCTCTCACCTCTTATTAGCTTTATTAACATGATCACCGGCCCCTCCCTTTAAAGGAGCGCTGACCATCTTTAAAATCCATTCTCTCACCTCTTATTAGCTTTATTAACATGATCACCGGCCCCTCCCTTTAAAGGAGCGCTGACCATCTTTAAAATCCATTCTCTCACCTCTTATTAGCTTTATTAACATGATCACCGGCCCCTCCCTTTAAAGGAGCGCTGACCATCTTTAAAATCCATTCTCTCACCTCTTATTAGCTTTATTAACAGGATCACCGGCCCCTCCCTTTAAAGGAGTGCTGACCATCTTTAAAATCCATTCTCTTACCTTTTTTAGCTTTATTAACATGATCACGGCCCCTCCCTTTAAAGGAGCGCTGACCATCTTTAAAATCCATTCTCTCACCTCTTACGGTAAATTTACCTTAATATTGACATTTTTTTAACAGTAAAAGTTGTTAAATATTAGTGCAAAATACTTATAAAATATATACTTAAAATATGTTAATAATACGGAAATATACACTAGAATTAAATCAACAAATACAGTTTGATTGAGTCAATATTAAGGTACATTTGCCGTAAAGATAGAGTATTCTTTTTTTTTTTTTTTACAATGTGAAGTGGAAATAACTGAACTTCCATTTCGTCCACCTTGTACAACTGCATGTATTGAAACAGAAACATGAATTTCCTTTACCATCTATGCAATTTAGAATATTATAAGGTTTGCCATAAACACTCGATCACATTATAAAATGTTGCAGCAAAATTGGTCACCAATTCTGTTAGCATTATGTTTTTTTTTGACACTGCCACTGTATTAATTTGTGTAAATGCTTTGTAAAATATTAGGGAATACGTAGTGTACAACTTCTAGTAATCACAGTCACATAGTATAAAAAACAAACCACATATTGAGAGAGAGAGCGAGAGAGAGAGAGAGAGAGAGAGAGAGAGAGAGAGAGAGAGAGAGAGAAACTTACCTTTCACCTCCACATGAACTGTCATCTGTTCCCAGTCCACCAACTCTTCTGTCCTCCACATAGCAGGTGTATTTACCATGATCAGAGAGCTCAACATCGTGAAGCCACAAGGGGGCGCTGCCCCAGGTCAGCTCCTCTGGATAGAAATAGACTCGATCCCTGTAGGAGGCGCTGGCCTCGCTCTTCTGCACCCCGCCACCGCAGTATGCCAGCACGGTCTCTGTCTGCCCATCGCGCTCCTTCACCCACTGCAGACGCAGATCTTTGCGACCTCCGCTGAGGGTGAAGCTGCAGTTGAGGATAACATCCCCGCCGTGCACGGCACTGAGGGGCTCTTCAGAGGCGGTGACTGCTGAAGGAAACAACGATCACTGAGGAGCAATAAACTCTACGAGACATTATTATTATTATTATTATTATTATTATTATTATTGTAACACTTGAAATGTATTTGCTTACGATTGTAAGTCGCCCTGGATAAGGGCGTCTGCTAAGAAATTAATAATAATAATAATAATAATAATAATAATAATAATAATAATAATAATAATAATAATAATAATAATAATAATAATAATAATAATAATAATAATAATAATAATAATAATAATAATAGGCTGTGTGGTCCAGTGGTTAAAGAAAAGGGCTTGTAACCAGGAGGTCCCCGGTTCAAATCCCACCTCAGCCACTAACTCATTGCGTGACCCTGAGCAAGTCACTTAACCTCCTTGTGCTCCGTCTTTCGAGTGAGACGTAGTTGTAAGTGACTCTGCAGCTGATGCATAGTTCACACACCCTAGTCTCTATAAATCGCTTTGGATAAAGGCGTCTGCTAAATAAACGAATAATAATAATTATTATTATTATTAAGTCATTTAGCAGACGCTTTTATCCAAAGCGATTTACAGAGTCTAGGGGAGGAGGGGGGGGGGGGGGTGAACTCTGCATCATCAACTGCTGCTGCAGAGTCACTTCCAATAGGACCTCGTTTGTTTCACGTCTCATCAGAAAGCTGCTGAAATATCGATATATAAAATCCATTCTCGATATTTTAATATTTCAAACCGGTATGGTAAGATCACAAGAGGAATTATCCTGTGATCACGAAGCAACTCATTTTGTTTTTCCTTTCAAATGTCCTCGATGACCCACCTTAACAATGATATAAATACCCAAATACATGCTGAAGTATTCTCTTACCTCCATTTAAAAGATCCCCCATTTCCTCTCGATGCAGACTCCCTCACAACTCCAAGTAACGGGTGGCTCTCAATCCGATTATCAGTAAGAGAAACAGTAACTACTTCAAATAAATGATTTTAACGAGCAAGTCGTTTTTATATACAATACCCACTGCTTTACGAGTTACCCGGATTGCTGTTCCACAAAAAAGCATCCCTAATTGAATCTATCGTTACACCCACCGTCCCCTTTCTACGGCATTCGATACACCCCATTAAGAATTTGCAGATGACAGATTCGCTATACCAGGGCGGTAACACGTTCTCCATTGAAGTCTGTCTGCGTTAAACAACAACACAATAAATAAATAAACGTTCTAAATGTTAAATAAAGCAGACCCCCCCCCCCCCCCAAAAAAAAGTGTTTTTTGGACGTGGCCAAATCTGTAGGTTTACCAGTTTCGCAGAGTAAATAAAACGAGAACTATTTTTTTCTTTCTTCAAATAATTAAAGCCATAGCATCTCTGAAGCAGTTAAAATAACCGTAGGCCTACATAATAAAACGATCGTAATTTAAAAGTTAAAATTCGGGTGTATTTATTGCAAGCCATATATATATATATATATATATATATATATATATATATATATATATATATATATATATATATATGAAAAATAGATAGATACTTTTTTTTTTTTAAAACGTACACAAAAAGTTTAAAAGATTAAAAAAAAAATATTTTCAGGATGTTTCGGCCCTTCCTCAAATTTAAATCGTATTGAAATTGCACAATAGGGAAGTGTGTGTGAGAGTGTGTGTAAAAAACTTTTTTTAAGAACTAAATATGCCTTCAAAAAAAAAAAAAAAAAAAAGTGCCAAAATATTTCGTTTGTTGTCGACTTTCACCATGTGTGGAGTTTTGCCTGATTGGAGTTAGAAATAGTAAATACAAATATAGTGAGAGTCAATGAGAAGTCAGCACAAATATAGGAATTCAAACATGTGTGTGTGTGTGCGTGTGTGTATATATATATATGTGTGTTGTGTGTATATATATATATGTGTGTGTGTGTGTATATATATATGTGTGTGTGTATATATATATATGTGTGTGTGTGTGTATATATATATATGTGTGTGTGTGTGTGTGGGCAGGTATTACTATCAATGTATGGACAAAATTTGAGAAAATGTCCCCACAAAGTTAGTAACTCCTGAAAAAACGACGTTGTGGGGACGTCTACAGTTTGTAAAAAACTTTTTTTTTAAGAACTAAAGGATGTTTAATATTATAAATCAGGTGATGCTTTGGGATGCGT
This sequence comes from Acipenser ruthenus, assembly GCF_902713425.1. Lineage (NCBI taxonomy): Eukaryota > Metazoa > Chordata > Actinopteri > Acipenseriformes > Acipenseridae > Acipenser > Acipenser ruthenus. Next base: position 866,295 of record NC_081242.1, on the reverse strand, counting down.
CTGCGAGTTAAAGACCGTGAATCAGAGGGGGTGTACTATCTTATAGGAGGCACTTTTTCACGCTACATCGGTTTTGGACAGCTACTATAGTTAATAGCAATATTGAACGTATTTGATACCTGTACAAAGTTATAAACTAATATATTATAACACCGAAAATGGTAGCTCGGATTTATGGGCGTGTATCGAAGAAGGAGGAAGTAAAGTCAAAAATGTTTTGTGTGGGCATGCGTACTTCGCAGCTCATAGCTGAGAATTTCATAACACCTCTACGTCGGCGCGGAAAAGAGCAGAAACGAAACAGCGCAGCGCATAACAAAATGTGAAACGAAACTCAGATTGAGGATTTTTTTTTAGATCAAGTGGGACAGAGACGTACAGCGGCGCTGTTGTGCCTAATTTCGAGTGGGTGGCGATTTCTTTTCGCGATTCAGCGAACACAGTAAAACAACAAGATAATCGAGCGTTTTTTCATTATTTATTGGTATTTAATGTTGATATTTTTCTTGCGTTTATTATGTATCATCTTTGGATGCTTTACATTATATTGATCTGCGTGTGATTAAATACATAACGTTTACAGTAAAAAAAAAAAAATATATATATATATATATAGAGAGAGAGAGAGAGAGAGAGAGAGAGTTGAATTACTATTTCTATTATATATTATAATTAAACAATAGATGTTCGTATGTATGTTTAGGTATTTACGCATAACTCAGTTATTATTTGTAATGTTATATTGAAGCAGTCCAATAGGGCATTGGTGCATTTCGTCTGTTCCAAATGTAGTCAACAGCGAAGCATGATCTCCATGTAAAAAAAGACACTTTTGTGCTCCACAGTACTTATTATTAAGCTAAGTGTGTGTGGGGGGGGGGGGGGGGGGGGGGGGGGGGGGCGAGAGAAATTTGCCACGACACCAGCGCTAGCAGAAACGAAACTCAGAACAAAATAGGAAACGAAACTTTCGTCTTAGACATTGTATACGTTCAAGTTATGTAACTTATCCACGTGATTATATTCGTGGGACAGGCGACACACAGTCATTTGCTGGGGGAGTTCTGTAGATGCTGGAGTGATTCTTGGTGAACAGTGGAGTAAAAGTGAAAAGACGTCAGGAAAATAAAAAGAAGGAAAGTCAAAAAGGAGGAAGGTAAGAAACTTCTTATATATTTTTTTGGTCTATGAACTGTGGACACGGTGTGTCTCAATTAACATAATATATATTATACCAGTTAGATAAACGAAGCATTCATACATTTAAAGTAGAACTTGAATGTGTTCATGGTATAGACTGGCTCGCTGCTTTTGATAGTATCTTAGGATGTCACAGTTTGAGTGCATTGCTAGATAGGACTGGTGGATCCTAAATGACAAGGGAATTAAATACAATAATAATAATAAAAAGTATATATATATAATATCTATCTATATATTATTATTTATTTCTTACCCAGGGCGACTTACAATTGTTACAAGATATCACATTATTTTTACATACAATTCCCCATTTATGCAGTTGGGTTTTTACTGGAGCAATCTAGGTAAAGTACCTTGCTCAAGGGTACAGCAGCAGTGCCCCCCCCCCCCCCCCCCCGGGATTGAACCCACGACCCTCTGGTCAGGAGTCCAGAGCCCTAACTCTCTCTCTCTCTCTCTAGTATTCATAATGTTATTTCAAAGGATCTTAACATTTCAAACTTTGATTTTATATTGCGCTATTGCAGTCTGTTAATAATTATGCATGAAGTTACTATAAAATTGACCGCTGTGCAGTAGCTAAGAATGAACTTTCAGCATGACATCACCCTCTAAAAAAAGAGGCAGTGGCGAGTTTGCTCCCTAGTGTTTCCACGGTGGTTTAAGGTAAAGAGACAATCCGCAAATAATTAGACAGTTATTAAATACAGAAGAAATTGGCTTCTCATAAAACAGTTTTATCAGGTAAAACACTTTAAAACTCAGAGGACAGAAATTGTACCCAACGCCGTTAAGTACCGTGAGGCTCAATAGCGAAAATAAATGATAATACCCAATACCGGAGTCGTGTTGTTTTGTGGTACACGTCAGAAAGTGGTACACCGTTATACTGCGCTTACCCGGGCATGCGCAAATGATTTGATCTCAGAAAACAAGGAAACGCCCATCTGAAATGGGTACGTTGTACCGAGTTTCACTATTAAAGTTATTTTTAATATATATTTTTTTCACAATTCAGTAAATGTGTGACTTTAACTGATAAGCAACAACTTGGGTTATCTAACATCGTAAACACATACGACTTTGCGGGTGAACGACAGTGTGTCTTGTTCGTTGTTCATTTTCAAGTTTTTGGTACGCGTACCACATCCTGAATGTACCACTTTTTGGCCCTAAACCTGTTAGAAATGTTATTAATAAAGCAAGTATGTTTATTTATAGGGTATTTTGGCGGTTGTATCAAACTGCAAACGCAGTAACAATGTACCCGTTTATCAACTGTGATTCGATCGCAAACGTAAATTATGGGGAACTTGTGCGATTACGTTTAGGAGTGCAGTAAACTGACATTGACAGCACAGCTCATTCGACAGACAACACCCCTACAGAAAGTGGAGCAGTCCACCTGTTGTGAAACGGGACAAGAGTTCAATTTAAATTGGGCCAGTAATAGAAATCAAGACTTGTGTATAAAACTTTGCATGAAACTGTTTCTGTTAGCTATTACTGTAGAGTATGACCACTGAGGACACACCCCTGTGTCTGTAGCTTCAACTGCATACAGTCCTCTGATTTCTGAACTGCCCTCACTCAAAAATCCTGCCCTAGGTTGTTAAGCAATGCACTAGATTTTGCTCTTGCTTCAGATGCAAGACATGCCTGTAATTCAGTCACTGTGTAATATCCCTCTGCAGGAACCTCAGAGATGTCCTCCGAGAAGAGCGTGCCAGGTGAGGGGGCTCGAGAGGCTGAACTCCAGGTAGAAATGAAGAAAATGCAGGTTAGCCAAATCACTCACTTTCCTGAGAACAGCAGAGAAGTGCCCAGCTCAGAGAGAGAACTGGACGCTACACCCATCATCCCAAATCCTCAAGACCAGGATAGCCCTGAGGGTCCAGCAGACACGTCACCTATCACCTCTACTGCTCCTGGACCAAATATCCCTGAGATTGCTGAAGACACTACACCTGCCACCACTACACAAGATCACAATACCCCTGAGATTGCTGAAGACACTGCACCTGCCACCACTGCTCAAGATCACAATACCCCTGAGATTGCTGAAGACACTGCACCTGCCATCTGCACTGCTCAAGATCACAATACCCCTGAGATTGCAGAAGACACTACACCTGCCACCTGCACTGCTGAAGGTCACAGTATCCCTGAGTTTGCAGAAGATGAGTCATCTGTCACCTCCAGTGCACCAGCAGACAATATCCCTGAGATTACAGGAGGCACTACACCTGTCATGGGTCCATCAGATACATCATCTGTCATCTCCACTGCTCAAGGTCAAGGCATCCCTGAATTTGATGAAGATGAGCCACCAGATACATCATCTGTCATCACCACTCCTCCAGAATCTACAGTCCCTAAGGATCCAGCAAACAGTCCATCCACTACCCCAGCGTCTGTGTCCCCTCCTGGAGAGATAAAGATAGACTCAGTGGAAATCGATTCTGTCTCTCTGAGCTGGAGCAGTCCTGACAATATGGATGGGATCCCACACAGCTTTTACATTACCTACTCTAGCTCTGATAAGAGTCACCAAGACTCCATCACTGCACCCTCCAATTCCACTGTCATCTCTGAGCTGAGACCTGGGAAAGAGTACAGCTTCACAGTCACCACAGTGCTGAAGAATGGGACCCAGAGCACGCCTGTTTCAACAGCTGTCTGTACAAGTAAGAATTATTTATTTATAACTCTTCTTCTGAATATTAGTCTCTCAATCTATCTGTTACAGCAATTCTCTTTTCTCTTGCAGAACCGTCTCCTCCTGGAGAGATAAAGATAGACTCAGTGGGAAGCAACTCTGTCTCTCTGAGCTGGGGCAGTCCTGACAATATGGATGGGATCCCACACAGCTTTCACATTACCTACTCTAGCTCTGATAAGAGTGACCAAGACTCCATCACTGCAGTTTTCAATTCCACTGTCATCTCTGAGCTGAGACCTGGGAGAGAGTACAGCTTCACAGTCACCACAGTGCTAGAGAATGGGACCCAGAGCACGCCTGTTTCAACATCTGTCTGCACAAGTAAGGACCAGTTCTCTGTAACTCGGGCTATTAGCCTCATAGATCATCTCTACTTCCTTTTTGTCTCATCCCAGCTCAAGTAGACCAATTTCTTGTATTTCATACATTTGTGATGATACATAAACCACATGCGATGGAGAAAAGGGTTCCAGGGAAGGTGTTGTGTTCATGCAATACAGCTGTGTAGCTCATGCCCTGTGGGTCTGAAGCTTGACCTAGACAGGAACAGTATCATTTTAAAGAATGTTTCAAAGGCCAAACAGGAATTCATTGATGCAAGCCTTTGATTAAAAAAAAGGGTCTATCAAACCCCCGTTGGTTCACTTTTCCCTTCTGAAAGTTTTTTTTTTTACTTTAGTTGTTGCCAATTATTTTTTATTAGTTTCTCCCAATTTGGAATGGCCAATTATTTTTTTTCACCGCTACCACCACCCCTGCTGACTCAGGAGGGCGAAGACGAACACACGCCGTCCTCCGAAGGGTGTGCCGTCAGCCGACCGCTTTTTTTCACACTGCACTCACCATGCAGCCACCCAAGAGCTACAGCGTCGGAGGACAATGAGGCTCTCGGGCAGCTTACAGGCAAGCCCGCAGGCGCCCGGCCAGACTACAGGGGTCGCTGGTGCGCGGTGAGCCGAGGACACCCTAGCCGACCTAACCCTCCCTCCCCCCGGGCGGCGCTCGGCCAATTGAGCGCCGCCCCCTGGGAGCTCCCGACCTCGGTCGGCAAAGGAATAGCCTGAACTCGAAACTCGCGACGTCCAGACTATAGGGCACATCCTGCACTCCGCGCGGAGCACCTTTACTGGATGCGCCACTCGGGAGCCCCCTCCCTTCTGAAAGTTGACACTAAAATTATATAACAGTGGAACTGACTGCCCCAATAACTTCAAAAGGGTTTGTAAATCAATATATCCTACAACATACCAACTCAGTAGAGTTGTTACATGCTGTAGTAAACCCAGTGAACTCTATTTAATAAACAGAAACAGAGACAATTATATCTAGATTTGTTTTGATCTCTTTTTAAAGATTTTGATTCTGAAGGACAGACATGAGCTCTCATACAGGGCACCAGTGTGGAGTAGTGGTTTGGGCTCTGGACTCTTGACCGGAGGGTTGTGGGTTCAATCCCAGGTCGGGGACACTGCTGCTGTACCTTTGAGCAAGGTACTTTACCTAGATTGCTCCAGTAAAAACCCAACTGTAAATGGGTAATTGTATGTAAAAATAATGTGATATCTTGTAAGTCGCCCTGGATAAGGGCGTCTGCTAAGAAATAAATAATAATAATAATAATAATAATACAGTAGTGCTAGAGGGGTTATTTCTTTGCAGCTGAGTTTAATTTAAACCTTGGGCAATGTTGCCACCTGCTGGCAGGCTGGAGAATGATAAGACAGCAGCTTAAAACACTTGACAGTAATTAATTCTTGCTGAAACAAGAAATACATTACTCACTTTGCTGTCTGTCAAAATCAAACAATTAGAAGTCAGTAACAAACTAGAAGGGTGTTTGCATAACAGAGCAGATCATGTAAGTATGTGCTCACAAATTATATTCTGCAGATCATGTAAGTATGTGCTCACAAATTATATTCTTACATCTTTATTCTTCTTCTTATTTATTTATTTGGCAGACGCCTTTATTCAAGGCGACGTAGAGGTGTTACAGGGCAGTACATCTGCAGTGTAATAGCCAGTGGCAAGCATATCTATCGCTTGTATAAACCAATCCACCTCCACTCAGAACACAGTTTTCTCAGATCCCAATACCTAATATACATGAATAGGGCATTGGTGCATTTCTCATGTTCATGTAAAAAAGTACTTAAGCTAAGTAGAGACCTGTTACTGTTTCCCTTTCAGAAACACATCTCGAAGATTTGCTGTGCAGGCTGGGACTGGAGAAATGCTTCCCAGGCAAGATTACGTTGAGTACTGTCCTTGAGATCGGTACAGAGAGTATTACAGATGAACCGATTCAGTCACTGAAAAAACTCCCCTGGTGCTTTCTGAAAAGTCTCATGATGGTAAATGTGACAGCTCGGAGTACCAAGTGCAGTGCTGCTGAGACAGATACAGACTCGGCATTGCAAGACCTTGATAGTGTTCTTGAACTTATAGCTAGTAATGATGATCAAGACACAAATATAATCAATCCACTTGATCTCTTGGCAGCAGTCTTTCTCTGCTCAGATAGCTTCCTGCAGCAGGAAATGATGTCGAAAATGTCGATGTGCCAGTTTGCTGTACCTCTCTTGCTCCCTGACTGCAGCACCAGTCAGTGTACATTAATGCTGTGGGCCATGCGAGATATTGTGAAGAAGTTTAGACCCCGTTCATTAATTGACTCAAAAGGGTTTGTAGAAGACAGTATAGTCAGCACTGCCATGCCAATGATCTCTTTTGTCAGGCTGGGTGACTGCAGTTTATCAAAGTCTCAGATTCTGAATCAGGTTCTCAGTAACCCCCAGCAGTACCATGATTTCTTTATCCATCGTGATATGGAATGTGGTGACGTTCCACGGAGAATTGCAAATGGTCTAGTGGAAATAGGCTGGTACCTGCCTTGTGGAAAGAAAAACTTGGACATCTTTCCAGAACCTGTAGCTGTTGCCAACCTTCGTGGAGATCTCCTTTCCTTTCAGAAACAGTTTTCCATTTTATGTCAAACATCCTCGGCAGTCTTCATATTTTTTGACAGTATTGCGGACAGCGAGTGCAAGCTCTTGTCCTCTGCAGGAGATATTAAAGCCCAATTGTATTTGGTTGGAAATTTTCCAAATAAGACAGAGAAAAACATACATTCTCTGAGAGACTTGGGATCAAAATTACAATTAAGTGGAAGTCAGATCCTATTTAAGAAACAGCAGACCAATGATGCAGAGTTTGTGGCAAAACTGCGCTCAACTATGAATGACATCATGGAAAACTGTCAACACAAAATGACCATTGAAGGCATGTCTGCTGAAGCACATGAATTGGGGATTCCTGTAGATGAAGACTGCACTAAATGTCAGAACGCTAAGACAAGTGCTGCAGAAATCACATCTAGAATCAACGATGTGGTGCGATATAAAGAGGATCAGTTGCCATTGCAAGGGAAGCTTTGGAAGGAGCTGGCTAAAATAGAAAAGGAGGAGTGCAGACTACGGAAGGCAGGAAGCAAGCCTATTGAAGAATATAAATCCAATCTGCGAAGTGAAAAACAGAAACTGAGAAAACAGCAAATCCGTTATAATATATCTGAAGCAATGCAGTGTTTCATCGCTGCCCTATCCAATGAAAGCAAAGAAGAACGATCCTATTTTCTAAAGTGGATGAGGATGAACTTGGATGTTACGGCACGAAAGAAACTTTCTGGTCTTCGTGATGAATACAAAGACAAGTGTTGCAAGTTCTCAGAGAACAAAGAGATAATTGCAGTCTTGGATAGACAAATATCAGACAGCTCTTTAGGAATGGAACATTTCATGCGTGAGATGGGACAGCTTTATGAAGCAGCGTGCTCCCTTCCTGACAATGCTGAATCTCGCCAGCAGTTTAAACATCTTCCCAGTTTGGGGGCAGATCTGCTGTTGGATGGCTTCCCTCTTGAGCTGGTGGATGGAGATGCATCAAATATCCCTGTAAGGTGGGTGACTGATGTTCTAACTGAGCTCCACAGGAAAGTCCAACACAAGAGCAGGCTGCTGGTTGTAACAGTGCTGGGAGTCCAAAGCACTGGGAAGTCTACCCTCCTCAACACAATGTTTGGGGTTCAGTTTGCAGTTAGCAGTGGCAGATGCACAAGAGGAGCCTTCATGCTGTTAATCAGAGTCAAAGAGGATCTTAAAGAAGAGCTGAACTGTGATTTTATCTTGGTAATCGACACTGAAGGTCTCAAATCTCCAGAACTGGCACAACTAGAAGACAGCTACGAACATGACAATGAGCTTGCAACACTGGTTGTAGGTTTGAGTGACGTCACCATAATAAACATTGCAATGGAGAACTCCACAGAGATGAAGGATATCCTGCAGATCGTGGTGCACGCCTTTCTTAGAATGAAGGAAGTGGGGAAGAAACCAAACTGTCAGTTTGTGCACCAGAATGTGGGGGACGTGTCTGCTCATGACAACAATGCAAGGGACAGGAATAAGCTTCTAGAACAGCTGAATGAGATGACACAGGCAGCTGCCAGGATGGAAAAGAAAGGACACAACACAAAATTCACTGACATAATGGAGTATGATGCAAAGAAAAATAACTGGTACATCCCAGGCCTGTGGCATGGTAACCCTCCAATGGCTCCAGTGAACACCGGCTACAGTGAGACTGTGTATCAGTTCAAGAAGAGCTTGATTGAAGTTTTGAAAAACGCCAACAAGCAAAAACCTCCTGCACCAGTTACAGAGTTCCTGGAGTGGGTGGGGAGTTTGTGGAAAGCTGTTAAATATGAACATTTCATCTTCAGCTTCAGAAATAGCCTGGTGGCTGAGGCTTACAGTAATCTGTGTGTCGAATATAATAAATGGGAATGGGACTTCCGGAAGCACATGTACAACTGGCTGGCGAACGCAGAGACAAGGATTTCTAACCTTGACACCTCAAACTATGAAGACTTCTCCAGCGGTTTAAAAGCCGAGGCATCTGCCGAATTGGCAAAGGAAGAAAATCAAATGCTGCAGAATCTGACAGATTATTATCAGAAAAATAACGGCCACGTTAATCTTGTGGAAAAGCACAGAGAAGACTTTGTGAGCTGCATTAAAAGTCTTCGGAGAGAAATCGAACGCTCCGTCAACAACAAATGCGAGAACGCCATTGCTATACACAAAGGGATGAAGAAAATGTACGATAATCGAGAAGAATACACAGCAGTAATTGAAGGGAAAGTACAGAGCTTACTAGAAACATGTAGGGAGAGAAACAGTCCTTTAACTGATGAGGAGCTGCAGAAAGACTTCGAGGAAATGTGGAATCAGACAGTCTCTGAACTGAAGTTTCAAGCTTTAGAGACACGAGCTGTTGCATCAGACATACTGAATCAATTGAGAGCGAATTTAGAAAGGCACGGCAGTCAGGTTCAGAAGGAATTAAGTGAGGTGGAAGATTTGACTGACTGTGGGAAAGAACACTTCATTGCGCATGCGCAGCACTTTGAAAGCTCAGACTACCAGAAAATGAATGAGAAGCCGGCTAAAACGAAAACATTTTTTTCAAATCGGTTCATGAATCTGTTCAAAAGACAACCTGAAGAGCCTTTAGCCAAAGAATTGGAAAACAGAGCAACTGAGAAGGCACATGAAATCATTCAAAAGTGCAGGCAGTTTGTTTTAAGTAAAGCACGGAGTAAATCTGATTACCATGATATATGTACCATGGAGTTACTGCAAATGATAGATAAAGAGTTGAAAAATGAAGAGACAGTGAAGACCAATGCCCAGTTTGAACTCTATCTAAAGCTCCACATCTGTGGCTACGCTGCCAGGAAGTTTCAGAAGATGCATGAGGACTTCAATGAAAAAAATGACCCCAAGAAAGCTCTGGAAAAATTTAGACCTCAGTACTGTTCAAACTTCATAGATCTTTACCATGAGAAGGATCAGTGCCGAAAAACGGCTGAAGAATTCACTGAGCGCTGCCTCAAGCCTGCAGTGAGGGTGTATATCAACAAAGCCCTTGGGATAGACATTGTAGATGAAATGTTGACCGGTGCACACTCTGTGAAATACAGCTCCCGGTCGTTTTTCCAGTTCTCCATTTTAAAGCAGATTCTGGAAGAAGATAATTTTGGAATCTATGTGGAGTACATTAAAAACTACGAAACTTTCGTAAAGGGCTGGATATCGGATCAGATTGTCCAGTATTTTACAAGAGATGCTAAGATTGGGGATTTAGAAACGAAACTTCTCGAAACAATAACAAAAAAGATTCAAGCGGCTATTGAAAATGCCCAGAAGGAAACGGCAGAGAGCCAAAGCACAACAAAGTTTATTCAGATGATCAGCAGGAATCTGAATAAGGACCTCGTGATCAGCAGGGAGGAGTTAGGAGCAGTGCTGTTTCTAAAGAATTCAAACCATAAGGAGTTTGCTAAATATCTCCAGGGTCTTGTGAATGAACTGACAGGTACTCTAAGGGCTGAATTTTCTCAACAATGCGACGCTGAGAAGAAACTTGTCAATCTACCCTTCAAGCCGCAGGACGAGCTCTTCAAGAGGGTGTTTGGCTGTGGAAAGCAGTGTCCGTTCTGTAAGGTCCCCTGTGAGGCAGGAGGCAAGGACCACAAACAACACCACGCATCCGTGCATCGACCACAAGGGCTGGGTATGTACAGATGGTCAGACTCTAAAAAACTCCATGTAAATATATGCTCAACTGATGTACACAGTGATCAGAAATTTCAGAGTCCTGAAACAGAGTGGAAGGCTCATCCCTATAAAGACTATCGGAGATTCTACCCTGACTGGAACATTGCCCCCGATGCCAGTATTGAAGCCTCTGACTACTGGAAGTACGTCCTGACTGCATTTAATAAACAATTTGCAGAGGAGTATAAGGCACAGCCTGCTGACATCCCAGCAGAATGGAAAACCATAACAAAAAGAAACGCAATGAAGTGTCTGAATAAGTTGTTCAATGTTAAAACATCAGCTGCCCAACCTGCAGGTAAATACAAAGCTAATATCACTGGATTTTAATGAGCTTTTCTTTTTAAAGGGGGTACAAAGATGCCGCCTAACCTTTTCTGACAGAAATACATTTTAATGTAAGATAAAAACAAGTCAGTATGTTTTCTTGGTTTATTTTCTCTGGGATATGAAAAAAGATATTCCTCAAAACAGACTTCTTTAACAACATCTCAAACTTTATCTGTAAAATAATTTGCCAAGGTGAAGTCAGCTTTAGCAGCAATACTAGACAGTTTGTGCTTTTGGCAATTCATGATTGTGTGATTGGTAAAGCTTTCTATATTTTAGAATGTACTTTTATACAGGGGAAAATACATTTCTGTGTAAAGTGAAAGTTTCATGATTTTTTTTCTCTCTCTTCTATTTTTCTAATAGATTAACAATGTACTTTTATAAAGAGAAATACATTTCTGTCAAGTGAAATACATGTTTTTTTCTCTCCTGATTTTCTAATAGATTAAACAATGTACTTGCACACTTTTGATAGGTGTGGGATTTGATAAACAACTGATGATGTTTTGTAAAAATAAAGTTTAACTAAACTTCAAACAAGCGTGCTTTCTCTTAACGAGTGAACCAAAAAACTTCAATTTTAAAATCTTGGACCTCCTAATGCTACTCCAGGATTACTGCTAATCAGGGTCTGTGAGAGCAGAGGCATGTTGGGTTAGGGTTCAATGTCATGGTCACCAACACATTAATAAAACACTGCAAATAATAATTTGAGTGCTTTAAATGGTCTCTGAGATACAAGATCTTAATATGTTTTAATTGGACAATACCCTTATCCTAATTATCTTAAGAATCACTGAATACACTTGGGTAGTTGTGAAGCTAACATCTCAATAGGTTTATAGCAGGGCTTTTCAAACTGGGTCCTGGGGACCCCTTGGGTCTGCTGGTTTTCATTCCAACCCAGCTCCCAATCACTTAACTAGACCCTTAATTGAACTGATCATTTGCTTAAGTAGACCTTTTTTACTTGTTTTCAGTTCTTTAACAGTTGCAGTTCAAGTTATTTATTATTATTTATTTAGCAGACGCCTTTATCCAAGGCGACTTACAGAGGCTAGGGTGTGTGAACTATGCATCAGCTGCAGAGTCACTTACAATTACGTCTCACCTGAAAGACGGAGCACAAGTGAACAGGGAACTTGGAGTTAGTTACAGCTTGTTCAGAGTTGTAAAGTACAAGTTCAACCAACTGTGGCTAAAAGATTTCCCCTGGCTTAAGTTTGACAATGTTAAAAAAAAAATCCATGTTTTGCACGTTTTATCAGGATGCAAGGGAACTGATGGCAGGCAAGGCTGCATTTTTAACAGGGAGCCAGAAGTTCAAACATGAAAATATATTAAACACAGTGCTTCAAAATGGCATGCAATGGTGCGTAGAGGCAGACCAGCCCGCTGCCATAAACAGCCAAGCAGCGCCTTCTGAGGAACATGCGAGCAGGCTGTTTAAAAAAAAAAAAAAAAAAAAAAACTTGTCCCTTTTTATTATTCTTATTTGTTTATTTAGCAGACGCCTTTATCCAAAGCGACTTACAGAGACTCGGGTGTGTGAACTATGCATCAGCTGCAGAGTCACTTACAATTACATCTCACCCGAAAGACGGAGCACAAGGAGGTGAAGTGACTTGCTCAGGGTCACACAATGAGTCAGTGGCTGAGGTGGGATTTGAACTGGGGACCTCCTGGTTACAAGCCCTTTTTTTTAACCACTGGACCACACAGCCTCTAATAATAATACGGTTAACTTGAAATCTGCAAACTGTTTAAGCACTGAAAAGCAGTAAAAAGATCTAATTAAGCAGATCAGTTCAATTAAGGGTGTAGTTCAGTAATTGAGAGCTCGGTTGCAATGAAAACCAGCGGCCACAGGGGGTTCCCAGGACCGAGTTTGAGAAGCCCTGGACTGGACTCATGGGTAGGCAACCCTGGTCCTGGAATGCCGCAGTCCTGCAGGTTTTGTAGGTATCTCTTAATCATCAATTGCTAAATACCTGGAACACATGGTAATTAATTAGGGCTTGGGTAAAACAAAAACCAGAAGTGTCTGTGGCACTTCAGGACCAGGGTTGCCTACCCCTGGTCTATATCATCTGGACTCTAAAGAAAGTCACATGACCACAAGGTGAAGGGTACTGTTCGGTTTTTTCAGAGGGGTTGCAATAGGGTTATGATACGTGACTAATGTCATTTACCAGCATTTAGCAAGCATGTGTACTACCCCAACTGTTATTGTTGTATCTGACATTGAACATAAAATATCATATAACCTATAATAAAAAAAAAAACTCCAGAAAGAGGCTATGCTTGAAATAATTACTGCTGCTTCTACTAGAATTGTTTATGGTACTAATTCATTCTGTGTAATTGTGACATTTAGTAATAATTGTATTAATTTATTTACATACGGAGGGGGGTGATGCTGGGACGCCAGTATCACCGTCGAGCCCTCTTGAGGTGTCGTGGGCTAGTTGACGAAACACCGAGGATGGAAGGTACCCACTTGAAGACCCCAGAGATGGACCCTACTTAGGTCAATCCAGACGGTTGTCATGCTGATGCGCTGGGGAGACCGCACTGTGGTTGATCCCCGGAGCCAGCATCGCAGCCGTTGTGTGTGTTGATGCGCTGGGGAGGTAAAATAAGCTGATCCCTGGAGCCAGCATTACACTTCAGCCATCAACACCTGACAGAAGGATATTTACATCATCATATGGAAGGAAACGCAAATGGATGGAGACACAGATGGATCACATTAGTTTACTGAAAAGCTACGTCTTAGTTGGTGCTTATCTTGGCGAGAGCCGAGTTCAAATCAGCATGAAGTTTTAACATCTACTCTCGTGTAATGGAAATCATAATAATGAAAGAAATGTAATATAAAGTATTAAGATAATAAAAATAATAATAATAATAATAATAATAATAATAATAATAATAATAATAATAATAATAATAATAATAGGGAAAGATTTCGAGATTCAAGGATGTTGACTACAGAGAAAATGAGAAGATTATGGTAGAAGGTACACCCTCCTATACACACACACACACACACACTCACATTCAAACCACTTGATGTCACTGTAATAGCACTTTTTTTTCATATTTTGCTCCTGACACTCCTGTGTAAGGCATGTAAAGTTAACTTTCTTACATGTTAGCCTGTTTTAAAAAAAAACAAACAAACATACATACATAGAAAACAATAGGTTACATCCATAATAATGTTGGTACATTTTGCATTTACCAAGTAATAAACACCCATTAACTTGTATTTATTATTATTATTATTATTATTATTATTATTATTATTATTATTATTATTATTAATAAAACTGTAAAGTCATAAGGTGGTTGCACTTGAGTCATAAAATAATAATACAAAAACATGTATATAACCACATTCTCTCAGTTAAATGGAAGTAAATTGAATCGGGCTACAATGCGGTAGGTCTGCCTACAGTGCCGTGTCTCCAAAACCTGCATTTGCATCTGCGCAGCGAAGCTTGGCTGTACCCAACAGCAACACCGGCAGGAAAGTTAAGCTGCCGTTGGGATGACTGGACCCGATAATGTTCTCTCCATGTCGTCTTCTCGTACACATAAGGGGCGAATATGGCCTTCTCAGTTGTCAGTCACATCCATACGTAGCTACCATAAATCACCACGTATTTTTTTTTCTGTCTAGTTTTTATCTCCCCGGCCCGCTTGTCACTTTTTTTTTTTTTAATTTTACCTGCCATTTATCTGCCGTTAATTTTCGTGAATTGTCCTTAACTATTTTTGACTTTATATTTGTAATAACGTACCGGTAAACGAAGGCGCTGCTCTTCTCATCTCAACCGTGACAACCGGACTGAGGTGAGGCGGTTAGTTTAGAACCTTGGAATGTTTGAATTCAAAATCCGCGGTAGAACGGCTTCTCGTGGCGTGTCTTGTCCCAGCTCTAACGGCCGAGTAATCCACACAAAGACAAAGGTAAACGTATTTTTTTAAATTCCTATATTAAATTAATATTTATTAGGTGACAATAAAGTGAACCCCGATACAGATAGCTATCGCGGCGGTCACGATACATTAAATAACTACGAATGTACAGCTATGACCAAAAGTTTTGCATCACCCTAACTAAATTTTGTTTCGAACAAGTCGAGTGAAAGCTGCTGAATAATGTTACGTTAACATATTGAATTACACACTGTTTTGTAGTTTTCCACGAACTTAACTTGATGACAGCGTCTGCATATGAGCCTAACAAAATGCTTGTGCAAACGTACGTTTTAATTTAGGCGCATGAATGTAACTAGAAATTCCTAAAGGCTGACTATAAACAATAAACATGATTTATTTTTTCAGCTGACAAGTATGGAACAAAATAAAAAAAATCAAAAAACCTCACAGTCAGATCTAAACTCACAGCTCAATCGCAATGTACTCTGGGAATGTAGTTTATTGGTGTCCACTGCCCACTGTTAATCACACATTAAAAACTACAAATCCCATATCCCGCCAATTTCACTGCTTTATCAGTGCGATGGCTACTCGTTTCCAGACAGTTTGTCAAACCACGATGAGGAAAATAACAAATTCATATATGTCGGCGTCTTTACAAGAAACGAGCAATGCAGGTGTGTCAGAAGATGAACGCGAACAGGGAACTTGGAGTTAGTTACAGCTTGTTCAGAGTTGTAAAGTACAAGTTCAACCAACAGTGGCTAAAAGATTTCCCCTGGCTTAAGTTTGACAATGTTAAAAAAAAAAAAAATCCATGTTTTGCACGTTTTATCAGGATGCAAGGGAACTGATGGCAGGCAAGGCTGCATTTTTAACAGGGAGCCAGAAGTTCAAACATGAAAATATATTAAACACAGTGCTTCAAAACGGCACGCAATGTGTGTAGAGGCAGACCAGCCCGCTACCATATAAACAGCCAAGCAGCGCCTTCGGAGGAACATGCGAGCAGGCTGTTTAAAAAAAAAAAAAAAAAAAAAGTTGTCCCTTTTTATTATTATTTGTTTATTTAGCAGACGCCTTTATCCAAAGTGACTTACAGAGACTAGGGTGTGTGAACTATGCATCAGCTGCAGAGTCACTTACAACTACGTCTCACCCGAAAGACGGAGCACAAGGAGGTGAAGTGACTTGCTCAGGATCACACAATGAGTCAGTGGCTGAGGTGGGATTTGAACCAGGGACCTCCTGGTTATAAGACCTTTTCTTTAACCATTGGAGCACAAGAAGGTTAAGTGACTTGCTCAGGGGACACACAATGAGTCAGTGGCTGAGGTGGGATTTGAACCGGGGACCTCCTGGTTACAAGCCCTTTTCTTTAGCCACTGGACCACACAGCCCTCTGTATTTTTAATTTTGTTGATGCAAAAGTATAGAACTGCACAAGTGTTATGTAAGAAAGGAAGGATAAAGATCTGTAGATATTCAATACATTTGAGCAAAAATTGTATTATTATTATCATTATTTGTTGTGTGTGCCCCTAAATTGTTCAGTGCACGTCTATTTTTTATATATCTTTTTTAAACCTAGGCGCACATGTGCCTAAAAAAGTTAGCGTAGAGCATCTGTTACGTTTTTGTTGTTGTTGTTGTTTTGTTTCATTATCGCTATTATGTATTGGACACTACTATATTAAAACCCCGCTAATAATTGTTGGTCATGGCTTACTGGTGGATCGCGGAGCCCATTGAGATCCACCAAAATGGATCACAGTCTTTGATGTATTGGCCACTACTGCTGTAGATGAATGCATGAGAACCTAGGAGGACCCCCTGTGTGTGTGTGCACTGGATTCTTCTATAGATGAATGCATGAGAACCTAGGAGGACCCCCTGTGTGTGTATGAACTGGATTCTTTTGGAAGATCATTTTACAGACATACAAAGGGGCTGGCCTGTCCAGTGGTTAAATAAATGGGCTTGTTACCAGGAGGTTCCAGGTTCAATCCAGGCTCAGCCACTGACTCACTGTGTGTGACCCTGAACAAGTCACTGAACCTCCTCGTGCTCCGTCCTTCAGGTGAGATGTAAAACAAACAGGCTCCTATTGGAAGTGACTATGCAGCAACAGTCTATGATGCCTGTTGCACCCCTGTCTCGGTAATTTAGATAAAAGCATCTGCTAATGACTAAAATAATAATAATAATAATAATAATAATAATAATAATAATAACCTACAACAACACAAATCTTGCTTGAAGTTTAACTTTATTTTGAAATGCAATATATTGAAAGGAGTTTGAAAGCGTGAGCATAACGTTATAGGAGCAGGAAGCACAGAAACAATGTTTATCTAATGATTCATTTCACACAGAAAAAAAAAACCCAACATATTCAGCGCATCATCAAGTTGGTTAACATGAATCACTCACCTTATTTAATTAGCAAAACAGTAACAGAAAAAATATCTCGGTGTCCAGCATGCAAAATCACCACCAGAATTAGGCTACAGCTATAAGTAAAATGATTATCTACTGTATTAAAATGTTAACGACATTCAGAGTATAGAATATATGATGCATTAAAAGAATAGCTTTCATTATTACCAACAAATCCTACAAAGCACAATCAATGTCCAATTTAATCTCTCAATTAACTTTGTTATTTTTTGAATTGGACATGTTTCATATTTTTTCAACGTCTTTCAAAAATGCACTTAATTCAAGGTAAATGACCTGTAAAACATTTGGAGGCCTGGAGAGAGAAGTGTTAAATGTGTCCAATTAATCAAATAATTAGACCAGTTGAGTAACTGAGAGCTTCTGACGAAAGTCAGAAGACCCTGAGGTCCCCCCAGGAGCTGAGTTTGACCCCCCTGCTCTAATCACTTGCTTCATCAGTCCTGAAACTTGTTCTCTGATTCAGCTGCTGTTCCAGCGCGACATTCGAGAGGATTTTGGTGATTCCTTTTTAGATTTTATTTACTTCATGTTAAACACCTCATTTATACTCTTCAGTGCTTGATCCTTTGTTATGTTTTTCCATTGCGCAGGGATATCAGCAGGCTTTGCATTATACTCCTTTGCAAATTGTTCATTAAATGCAGTCAGGATGTACTTCCAGTAGTCAGAGGCTTCAATACTGGCATCGGGGGCAATGTGCCAGTCAGGGTAGAATCTCCGATAGTCTTTATAGGGATGCCACACCCACTTTGTGTCACTATTCTTAAATTTATTTTCACTGTGCACATCAGTTGTACATATCGTTTCGACTAGTTTCTCAGATCCGTCATATCTGTACATACCCAGCCCTTGTGGTCGATGCACGGATGCGTGGTGTTGTTTGTGGTCCTTGCCTCCTGCCTCACAGGGGACCTTACAGAACGGACACTGCTTTCCACAGCCAAACACCCTCTTGAACAGCTCGTCCTGCGGCTTGAAGGGTAGCTTCATAAGTTTATTCTCAACATCACAGCTTTGAGAGAATTCGTCACTTAGAGATGTCTTCATTTGTTCAAGGTAATATTGAAGATGTCCAACGAACTCCTTCACGCTGGCTTTGTCTTGGATAAGTTTTAATCCAAGATCGTCAGTGGAAATCACAATATCGCTGCTCAGAATATTGCAGACATTTTCAACAAACCCCGATATGGTTTCCTCTTTTTCCTCCTTTTTAATGGCTGCTTCTATTTTCCTGGTTATGGTTTCCAGACGTTTCTTTTCTAAACCTGAAAAGGCATTGTCTTTCAAAAACTCCTCAAGAATACAATCATATATCCACTTCTTGACAAAACCAGCATAGTATATCATGTAAGACACATAGTTTTCACATTTATTGTCTTTCAGTAACTGCTTCAGAATGGAATGCTGGAAATATGACCGGGTGCTGTATTTCACAGAGTCTGCACCAGTCAGCATTTCATCCACAATATCTAAACCAAGGGCTTTGTTGACATAATCCCTCACTGCAGGCTTGAGGCAGCGCTTGGTGAATTCTTCAGCCTTCTTTCGGCTCTGGTCCTTCTCATGGTAAAGATCTATGAAGTCAGAACAGTATCGTGATTTGGACTTTTCCAGATGTTTCCGGGGGTTGTTGTCTTCAATGAAATCTTCGTGCATCTGCTGGAATTCCCTGGCAGCAAACCCACAGATGTGCAGCTTCAGATCAACCTCAAACTGGGCGTTGGTCTGCAGCTTCTCAATTTCCTTCAGCTGACCATCTACCATTTCTAACAGCTCTCTGGTGTAGGTCTCATGGTAGTCAGTTTTACTCTTTTTTTTGTGTGATACAAACTCTGTGCACTGTCCTGTTATAGATTTCACCATCGCCTCTGCTTGCTCTTTGGGGTTTGTTGACAGGCCCATGCGATCAGTGAAGCGGTTAGTGTACCATGCGCGATCAATGTGTTTATCAGTTACATTAAACTGTTTTTTTCCATATTTAGTCAAACTGCTGGCCTGATTTAACACCATCTTAACTCCACCTCCATGTCTTTCTAATTGTTTTCTCAATTGATTATAAACATTGAATACAACCTCTTGCTTCTCTAAACCTTTAAAGTCCAGTCTCTTCACTGTCTCCTCCCACATCTTTTCAAATTCCTGTTTCAGCTGCTCCTCAGATAAATCCTCATTTCGTTCCCTGCAGTCTCCTAGCAGTTTCAACACTTTGTCTTCTAATATTGCTTTATGCTTCCCATTGACATCATGTACCTTCTTCATTCCCTTTTGAAAATCAATCGCTGCTGTCAACTTGTTTGTCACAGAGTTTTCAGTTTCAATCCTAAGAGTTTTAATGCTTCTCTCAAAGGTGGCTCTGTAGCTTTCTACAAGATTAACATGTCCCTCCTTACTGTCGTAGTATTTTGTCAATTTCTCCAGATATGTAATTTCTTGTGAATCCAGCTCTTCTTGTAAGCTTCTGAGAAACTCATCAAGGTTTGAGGACTGCTCATTGGTATTTGAAATCCTTGTCTCAGCAGTTGCCAGCCAGTTGTACATGTGCTTTTGGAAGTCCCATTCCCATTTACCATATTCAATACACAGGTTACTGTAAGCCTCAGCCACTAGGCTGTTTCTGAAGCTGAAGATGAAGTTCTCATATTTAACAGCTTTCCACAAACTTCTCGTCCACTCCAGGAACTCTGTAACTGGTGCCGGAGGTTTTTCCTTGTTGGTGTTTTTCAAAACCTCAATCAAGCTCTTCTTGAAGTCATACACAGTCTCACTGTAGCCGGTGTTCACTGGAGCCATTGGAGGATTACCGTGCCACAGGCCAGGGATGTACCAGTTATTTTTCTCTGGATCATACTCCATTATATCAGTGAATTTTCTGTCAGTATCCTTCTTCTCCATCCTGGCAGCTGCCTGTGTCATCTCATTCAGCTGTTCTAAAAGCTTTTTCCTGTCCCTTGCATTGTTGTCATGAGCAGACACGTCCCCCACATTCTGGTGCACAAACTGACAGTTTGGTTTCTTCCCCACTTCCTTCATTCTAAGAAAGGCGTGCACCACGATCTGCAGGATATCCTTCATCTCTGTGGAGTTCTCCATTGCAATGTTTATTATGGTGACGTCACTCAAACCTACAACCAGTGTTGCAAGCTCATTGTCATGTTCGTAGCTGTCTTCTAGTTGTGCCAGTTCTGGAGATTTGAGACCTTCAGTGTCGATTACCAAGATAAAATCACAGTTCAGCTCTTGTTTAAGATCCTCTTTGACTCTGATTAACAGCATGAAGGCTCCTCTCGTGCATCTGCCACTGCTAACTGCAAACTGAACCCCAAACATTGTGTTGAGGAGGGTAGACTTCCCAGTGCTTTGGACTCCCAGCACTGTTACAACCAGCAGCCTGCTCTTGGGTTGGACTTTTTCATGGAGCTCAGTTAGAACATCAGTCACCCACGTTACAGGGATATTTGATGCATCTCCATCCACCAGCTCAAGAGGGAAGCCATCCAACAGCAGATCTGCTCCCAAACTGGGAAGATGTTTAAACTGCTGGCGAGATTCAGCATCGACGGGAAGGAAGCACGCTGCTTCATAAAGCTGTCCCATCTCACGCATGAAATGTTCAATTCCTAAAGAGCTGTTTGATATTTGTCTATCCAGGGCTGCAATTATCTCTTTGTTCTCTGAGAACTTGCAACAGTTTTCTTTGTATTCATCACGAAGACCGGAAAGTTTCTTTCGTGCCGTAACATCCAAGTTCATCCTCATCCACTTTAGAAAATAGGATCGTTCTTCTTTGCTTTCATTGGATATGGCAGTAATGAAACATACCATTGCTTCAGATATATTTTTACTGCTTTGCTGTTGTCTCAGTTTCTGTTTTTCTCTTTGCAGATTGGCTTTATATTCTTCAATAGGCTTGCTTCCTGCCTTCCGTAGTCTGCACTCCTCCTTTTCTATTTTAGCCAGCTCCTTCCAAAGCTTCCCTTGCAATGGCAACTGATCCTCTTTATATCGCACCACATCGTCGATTCTAGATGTGATTTCTGCAGCACTTCTCTTAGCGTTCTGACATTTAGTGCAGTCTTCATCTACAGGAATCCCCAATTCATGTGCTTCAGCAGACATGCCTTCAATGGTCATTTTGTGTTGACAGTTTTCCATGATGTCATTCATAGTTAAGCGCAGTTTTGACACAAACCCTGCATCATTGGTCTGCTTATTCTTCAATAGAATATGACTTCTACTTAATTTTAATTTTGAAGCCAAGTTTTTTAGAGGTATTACATTTTGGTGTAACACACTCTGAGAATTTGCAACCAAATACAATTGGGCTTTAATATTTCCTGCAGAGGACAAGAGATTGCACTCGCTGTCCGCAATACTGTCAAAAAATATGAAGACTGCCGAGGATGTCTGACATAAAATGGAAAACTGATTCTGAAAGGAAAGGAGATCTCCACGAAGGTTGGCAACAGCTACAGGTTCTGGAATGATGTCCAAGTTTTTCTTTCCACAAGGAAGGTACCAACCTACTTCCACTAGACCGTTTGAAATTCTCCGTGGAACATTTCCACATTCCATGTCACGATGGATAAAGAAATCATGGTACTGCTGGGGGTTACTGAGAACCTGATTCAGAATCTGAGACTTTGATAAACTGCAGTCACCCAGCCTGACAAAAGAGATCATTGGCATGGCAGTGCTGACTATACTGTCTTCTACAAACCCTTTTGAGTTGGCTAATGAACGGGGTCTAAACTTCTTCACAATGTCTCGCATGGCCCACAGCATTAATGTACACTGACTGGTGCTGCAGTCAGGGAGCAAGAGAGGTACAGCAAACTGGCACATCGACATTTTTGACATAATTTCCTGCTGCAGGAACCTGTCTGAGCACCGAAAGAGTGCTACTAAGAGATCAAGTGGATTGATTATATTTGTGTCTTGATCATCATTACTAGCTATAAGTTCAAGATCACTATCAAGGTCTTGCAATGCAGAGTCTGTATCTGTCTCAGCAGCACTGCACTTGGTACTCCGAGCTGTCACATTTACCATCATGAGACTTTTCAGAAAGCACCAGGGGAGTTTTTTCAGTGACTGAATCGGTTCATCTGTAATACTCTCTGTACCGATCTCAAGGACAGTACTCAACGTAATCTTGCCTGGGAAGCAGTTCTCCAGTCCCAGCATGCACAGCAAATCTTCTAGATGTGTTTCTGAAAGGGAAGCAGTAACAGGTATCCACTTAATAATAATAAGTACTTTGGAGCACAAGAGTGTCTACATTTTTTTTACATGGAAATAATGCTTCACTTGAACATAAGAAATGCACAAATGCTCTATTCATGTATATTAGGTATTGGGATCTGAGAAAACTGTGTTCTGAGTGGAGGCTGATTGGTTTGTACAAGCGATGGATATGCTTGCCACTGGCTATTACACTGCAGATGTAACAGCATCATTTGTGAGCACATACTTACATTATCTGCTGTGTTAGGCAAACATCCTTCTTGTCTGTTACTGACTTCACAGGGTTTGATTTTGATAGACAGCAAAGTGACTCATTTATTTCTTATTTCAGCAAATACAAGCTGTTAATTACTGTCAAGTGTTTGAAGCTGCTGTCTTATCATTCTCCAGCCTGCCAGCAGGTGGCAACCTTGTACAAAAAATGGCCTGAGGTTTCAATTAAACTGAACTGCAAAGCAACAACCCCTCTAGCATACTGTATGAGAGCTCATGTCTGTCCTTGAGAATCAACATCTTTAAAAATAGATCAAAACAAAGCTAGATGTACCGGTAATTGTTTCTGTTTCTGCTGATTTTAATAGAGCCCACTGATTCTTACTTGTCCAGACAGATGTTGAAACAGGCGTGCTCTGGGTCCCATTCTCCAGCACTGTGGTGACTGTGAAGCTGTACTCTCTCCCAGATCTCAGCTCAGAGATGACAGTGGAATTGGAGGTTTCAGTGATGGAGTTTTGGTGACTCTTATCAGAGCTAGAGTAGGTAATGTAAAAGCTGTGTGGGATCCCATCCATATTGTCAGGACTGCCCCAGCTCAGAGAAACAGAGTCGATTTCCACTGAGTCTATCTTTATCTCTCCAGGAGGAGACACAGATGCTGGGGTAGTGGATGGACTGTTTGCTGGATCCTCTGGAACTGTAGATTCCGGAGGAGTGGAGATGTCAGGTGATGTATGTGATGGACCCATGACTGACGTGTCTCCTGCTAGATCACTGGAGGTGACAGGTGACTCATCTTCTGCAATTTCATGAGTATTGTGATCTTGAGCAGTGGTGGCAGGTGCAGTGTCTTCAGCAATCTCAGGGGTGTTTGGTCCAGGAGCAGTAGAGGTGACTGGTGACGTGTCTGCTGGACCCTCAGGGCTGTCCTGGTCTTGAGGATTTGGGATGATGGGTGTAGCATCCAGAGTTCTCTCTGAGCTGGTCACTTCTCTGCTGTTCTCAGGAAAGTGAGGGATTTGGCTAACCTGCGTTTTCTTCATTTCTACCTGGAGTTCAGCCTCTCGAGTCCCCTCACCTGGCACGCTCTTCTCGGAGGACATCTCTGAGGTTTCTGCAGGGGGATATTATACAGTGACTGAATTACAGGCATGTCTTGCATCTGAAGCAAGAGCAAAATCTAGTGCATTGCTTAACAACCGAGGGCAGGATTTCTGAGTGAGGGCAGTTCAGAAATCAGAGGACTGTATGCAGTTGAAGCTACAGACACAGGGGTGTGTCCTCAGTGGTCATACTCTACAGTAATAGCTAACAGAAACAGTTTCATGCAAAGTTTTATACACAAGTCTTGATTTCTATTACTGGCCCAATTTAAATTGAACTCTTGTCCCGTTTCACAACAGGTGGACTGCTCCACTTTCTGTAGGGGTGTTGTCTGTCGAATGAGCTGTGCTGTCAACGTCAGTTTACTGCACTCCTAAACGTAATCGCACAATTTCCCCATAATTTACGTTTGCGATCGAATCACAGTTGATAAACGGGTACATTGTTACTGCGTTTGCAGTTTGATACAACCGCCAAAATACCCTATAAATAAACATACTTGCTTTATTAATAACATTTCTAACAGGTTTAGGGCAAAAAGTGGTACATTCAGGATGTGGTACGCGTACCAAAAACTTGAAAATGAACAACGAACAAGACACACTGTCGTTCACCCGCAAAGTCGTATGTGTTTACGATGTTAGATAACCCAATTTGTTGCTTATCAGTTAAAGTCACACATTTACTGAATTGTGAAAAAAATATATATTAAAAATAACTTTAATAGTGAAACTCGTTTGCATCATTTTACAACCGCCAAAATACCCTATAAATAAACATACTTGCTTTATTAATAACATTTCTAACAGGTTTATACAACTTGACTTCCAACTTCATGGTTTGAAAAAGGTGCCGGTATGCACACTTTTTTTTTTTTTTTTTAAATCGGGTGGGTTGGATGATTTTAAATGCCATCTGAAATATGTTAAGGACCTGTTAGTGTTTTAATGTTATACAACGAAAACATAAAATTGTCAATTGCTTTTATATTAAAAATAATTGTTTTTATTACCAGCGTATTAAAAAAATTAAACAGCGTATATGTTGTCTTCAATAGTAAGAACGAGACGTTTGTGAATGGTTGTTTGAGTATCCTGCTACAGCACTGACCCTTAAAAAAAAAAAAAAAAAAAAAAAAAAGTTGCAAGGTCACAGCACACACCTCCACAGTGTCTGTGAAACAGGGGATCAAATTAGCAAGCGCTGTGTGTATCGGAAGATCCCAACCCGGGAGTTTAAGCAAGTGTTCAAACAGTTTTAAAATTAGTTATAAAATCAAGTAATTGTTGTGCGTGTATGTCGTCTGTGTGTCAATTTGGAAGACACTTAAATTTCAACAGTGAAGACGTGCAGTAAAGAAAGACGGCTTTACACACGGCAGGCTAACCCCATGTATGTACACTAAATATTTAGAACATATTCCCATATATTTGTCATTTTGACATCATAAAACTAGTACTGTAGTACACAAAAAAATAAAACAGACGAAATTCAACAAGAAACGTACTAGTAGGATTTGACTGGTACGATTTCCAACACACACAAGTCATTCATAAAATTTGCGGGTACAGTGACAGAATAAGGCGTGACCTGTCCTGAGGTGAAACATTCTCGCGCTATGTGACACTAAAGTCCTTTTTTTTTGTTGGAAACTAAAGAGGTCCGGGCAAAGTTTTGCAGCAATATAACATTTATATTATTATTTTTTCCCCCTAGATTTTTTGTTGTTGTTTTGTCGGTATGCCATACCGTCAGTTTCTTTTACTTACCGATATATATATATATATATATATATATATATATATATATATATATATATATATATATATATATATATATAGCGGCGTATAACGCTCCACTTTATCACTGGGTGTACAGTTTCAGTTTGAGGTTTATTTTTAAATGTGTGTGTGTGTGCGTGTGTTTTCAGAGTTTGCGTTTTTAGTGCTTTTCTGGCAACAGACCGAACGTAATGAGAAAAAAAACCCCAAAAAACTATTTGTCCAACGGGTAAAGTATAACGATAATATCTGTTGTCCCTCAGATAGATCTTGTTGTGTCGGGCATCGGCGATATGAATTCCACAGCCCTGTCAGTAATGCTTTAAGAATATATCTCTATGTCTCAATTCTCACTGGTAATACAATCTACATGTTGCAATAATAATAATAACAAAAAATAATAATAATAATAATAATAATAATAAAGCATTTACCCTTTATAGAATCAACAACAAAATGAACAACTGTGACTCTCTCTCAGCTTGTGTGTTTTTCTTCTGTGTAATTACTGAATGAAAAAGGTGGATCTACTGTAACTGAAGCACAGCAACAACCAAGACCTGCATCCACCCCCAGCAACAGCAAAAAGCAGCAGCTAACAATAATACTCATTTCATCTGCATAACATGAATCGATTTTTTTTCTGTACAGAACTAACAGCTTTTCTTATGTTGTGTGTGTTTTTAATCTTCAAGAAATTAATACCTGATAGAGTCCCTGCTGAAGAAGTTTAGTCTCTCTGCTCCTTGTCCTCTGCAGGTCTTCAGGAACATTGACACAGGATGTAAAAGCCCTGTTTATATCAGATGCAGAAACGAAACTGGAAGCACATACCAACGTTTTCCTTTTCATGCAAGTCACAATGATGCATTTTTCCTGGAAAGCATGTGACTTCTTGTAATCAGTTTTATAATGACTGCATTGGCCATGTTTATACTGTGACTCGAACATGCATTTGTTCAACTTCATTTTCATGTGTTTTAATAATTATTCTTCCTGAGTGTGCTGCCCAAGGTTAAAGGGCGACTGGAGTATAGATCATTTAAATATATATATACGCCATTCAATGTTTACCAGTAATGAAAACACGCAGCATTTATACCAGTTTAACAATGTAATGACACATTCAGGAGTTGCAATGTATATGGATGTTGTAGGATCAGTGGTTTACTCCGGTCCTCCGCTGGTGTTTTCTGCTGTTGTGCAGCTTGGTTTGGGTGGGGGGGAGGCCAGGCTTGTCGTTTAGCGGTCTTTGGTTCGCGTTGATCAGGGTCTTCAAGAACTTGTGATCACGGCAACTCAGGGTGACGAGTTTTATCGTGCTGCATCCGAAATTTCGGATATATAGTTAAATGGAAGTAAACTGAATCGGGCTACAATGCGGTAGGTCTGCCTACAGTGGCGTGTCTGTACTTACCAAAAACCTGCATTTGCATCTGCGCAGCGAAGCTTGGCTGTACCCAACAGCAACACCGGCTCACACTCGAAAGCGGCGGCAGGAAAGTTAAGCTGCCTTTGGGATGACTGGACCCGATAATGTTCCCTCCATGTCGTCGTCTTACAGAAGGGGCGAATATCGCCTTCTCAGTTGTCACATCCATACGTAGCTACCATAAATCACCACGTATTTTTTTTTTCTGTCTAGTTTTAAAATCCCCGGCCCGCTTGTCACTTTTTTTTTTTTATTTTACCTGGCATTTATCTGCCGTTAATTTTCGTGAATTGTCCTTAACTATTTTTGACTTTGTATTTGTAATAACGTACCGGTAAACGAAGGCGCTGCTCTTCTCATCTCAACCGTGACAACCGGACTGAGGTGAGGCGGTTAGTTTAGAACCTTGGAATGTTTGAATTCAAAATCCGCGGTAGAACGGCTTCTCGTGGCGTGTCTTGTCCCAACGCTAACGGCCGAGTAATCCACACAAAGACAAAGGTAAACTTACTTTTTTATTCCTATATTAAATTAATATTTATTAGGTGACAATAAAGTGAACCCTGATACAAATAACCATCCCGCCTAAAAATATGACATTTCAAAATTTAACATAAAATACTGTACTAATATGGTTTCCTTTTTTTTTTTTTTTTTTTGCGATATCATTTTGTAGTTTATTTGACTTCACGATGGAAAATAAAATGTCAAAATTATGTGCCCTTTTCAATTCGGTTAACGTGGGCTTGTGATAGGGTTGCCGTCTCTGAGGTACAAAAAACCGGGACCTCCGATCGGAAGTTTAAAATCTCTTTCGAAATCTTACACATCCAGTAAGAAAAAAATAAAGGAGAAAAAAAAACAGTTGTCTCTGCATTTTTTAATGTATTATACAACGGCAGTTTTAAAGTTTCAGTACAAATTAAGAATAATAACAATAAAGTAAACAAAATGGACAACCAACATCGAAACCAAAAAATGAAGAGAAAAAAAAAAATCTGGTCACAAGGACTCTTTCTGGTCCAATGGCAAGCCTCGTTACTCAGTCAAGTCTCTCTGGTCCAAATCTGGGACAGTGATGCTGGGTAGCGGGTAGGCACAAAGCAAATGTATGTGAATATCACTTATCTTCCCCCCCCCCCCCCCCCAATTAAAAAACGTAAATAACATGACATTTAAAAAAATATATTAAAAAAAAAACAGTAATCCAGCTGCACGCACTTAGACTTGTAAGTCTCATTAAATACTATAGCGATATATTTCAATAGCACCAAAACATTAGTCAGACAGTTCTCCCAATTTTCAATACCCCCAGTTGAATTGTCTTAAGTCCCCTTTCTCATATACCTTCCTTCTGCCAGATCTTTTTTTTTTTTTTTTTTTTTTTAACATTACTATTTAAGCATGGAAGTCTAACTCAGGTAGATAACGCATTAAGTGACAGTTTGGAGTCCAAAGTCAAAGGAGAATTCACTTAATGAAATATGTACTGACTCAATGTGTGTGTGCATGTGCGTGTGCGTGTGTGTGACCCTGAGCGAGTCACTTCACCTCCTTGTGCTCCGTCCTTCGGATGAGACGTCAAACAAACGAGCTCCTATTGGAAGTGACTCTGCAGCAGCAGCAGCAGCAGTTGATGATGATGCAGAGTTCACCCCCCTAGTCTCTGCAAGTCGCTTTGGATAAAAGCGTCTGCTGAATGACTCATTAATAACTTAAAAAAATTCAACTGGAACTTGAAAAACTGTGGCGAAACTCAAGAGAAACCGTCTGAATCATTTTGGCGCCTGTTTTTTTTTTTTTTACCATATTTCTTTCAATGTTACTAAAAAAGGGTCCAACTTTGTTTTAGGGGAGCTGGGGAGGGAGATAAGGGGTTGTAAAAAAAAAAAATCTGAATTTGGGCAAATCACCCAAAACAGACGTGGTAATACTTGCCTTTATCAATTCACAAAAAAAGAAAACCTCTGTTAAATTATATTCTACAATTCTAAATATATCTTAGCTTCTACTCTACCCCCCCCCCCCCCCCCCCCCCCCCAAAGTGAATAGTTGGACCCTCAGTGTGGATGTGAGGGGGGGGGCAGTCTCTTGTCCAGCTGAAATGGTTTTTTTTTTTTTTTTTCTGGAGGCAGCATTTCTCCCCTCCCCTGTCTGTCCATCTGTGTCTGTCTGTCTCTCTATCCTCTCACCCCTCTCTCCTCTCCTCTCTCCTCCTCCTTCTCCTCCCCTCTCTCCTCTCCCCTCAGTTGATGTAGATCCGGTGGAAGTCGTTGGCTCCGAAGGCTGCGTTGCACTTGGGGCACTTCCTCTGCCTCGTGTCGTACCTCGTCTTCAGGCACTCGAAGCAGAACACGTGGAAGCACTTGGTGAGAACTGTCTCCTTGTCACGCGTGTTGCAGCACGGGCACCGCAGCTTCGCCTGGGAACACACGAGAGAGAGAGAGAGAGAGAGAGAGCAATCAGAGGCCGGGGGAGACACACACACAAGCGATCAGAGACCGGGGGAGACGCAGAGACACACACAGCAATCAGAGACCAGGGGAGACACACACAGGCCTTTCGAGACAGGGGGAGACACACAGAGACACACACAGGCCGTGTCTCAATGCGAGTGTGTCGTGTGATAACCTCCCCTCCCCTCCCCTCCCCTCTCCTCTCCTCTCCTACCTTGTACTGGTTGATCTCCTCCTGCAGAATCTCGTCTGCGTCGGTGTACACCTCCACCTTCTTCTGCTTCTCCAGCCTCCTGCGCAGCCGAGACAGGTCCTCCTGCACACAGGGGGGCGACAGAGAGACGGGGTCAGACACACACACACAGAGACAGGTCCTCCTGCACACAGGGGGGCGACAGAGAGACGGGGTCAGACACACACACACAGAGACAGGTCCTCCTGCACACAGGGGGGCGACAGAGACGGGGTCAGACACACACACACACACACACACAGACAGGTCCTCCTGCACACAGGGGGGCGACAGAGAGACGGGGTCAGACACACACAGAGACAGGTCCTCCTGCACACAGGGGGGCGACAGAGAGACGGGGTCAGACACACACACACACACACACACACACACACACACACAGAGACAGGTCCTCCTGCACACAGGGGGGCGACAGAGAGACGGGTTCAGACACACACACACACACACAGAGACAGGTCCTCCTGCACACAGGGGGGCAACAGAGAGACGGGGTCAGAAACACACACACACAGTTACCTGAGCTCTCTTGATATTGAAGGACTCTCTCAATATTACCTGTACCACCCTCTCCTCTCCCCTCTCACCTGGGCTCTCTTGAGGTTGAAGGACTCCCCCTCTCGGGCGCTCCTGTTGTCTGACATGGAGGACTGGATCTCTCTCAGCTTGTTCTGGGTGTGCTCCAACTGGACCTTCAGATCCTCAGCCAGCTGAGCGGCTTCTACTGCCTGAGAGAGAGAGAGAGAGAGAGAGAGAGAGAGTGAGAGATGAAAAAGAAGGAGATTCAGTGAATCACTGTTACCTGCCAGACAGCCGTTCATAAAGACAGAAAGCCGCCCCCCCGTCCTCCTACACCTCCAGATTCAGATGATTGTGTCTTCAGTCCCAGCAACTCCTCTATAGACACACAGAGACAGACACACACACACACACTCTGCATTCTTACCTTTCTCTTGTTCAGCTCCTGTGCTTGAGTCCTCAGCCCCAGCTCCTTCTCGATGGTGGACAGGTTGCTCTGCAGGACGCCTTCCTTCTCCTCCAGCTTCTGAACCACCAGCAGCTGGGCGTCCACCTGGGGGAAGAGGAAAGGGAAGAACAAGAGGAGAGGAGGAGAGGGGAGGAGAAGAGGAGAGGGGAGTCATTCAGCAGACGCTTTTATCCAAAGCGACTTCCAGAGACTACGAGGGTGAACTCTGCATCATCAACAACTGCTGCTGCTGCAGAGTCACTTCCAATAGGACCTTGTTTGTTTGACGTCTCATCCGAAGGACGGAGCACAAGGAGGTTCAGTGACTTGCTCAGGGTCACACACACACACACGGAGTCAGTGGCTGCTGCAGAGTCACTTCCAATAGGAGCTTGTTTGTTTGACGTCTCATCCGAAGGACGGAGCACAAGGAGGTGAAGTGACTTGCTCAGGGTCTCTCACACACGCACACAGGGAGTCAGTGGCTGAGCCGGGATTTGAACCTCCTGGTATCAAGACCCCTTTTGCTTTAACCATCTTCATCATCTCTCTGTCTGTCTCTGTGTCTGTCTCTCACCTGTGTTTTCAGGGTGAGGACCTGGTCTCCCAGCTCGTCCTTCTCCTCTCTCAGCAGCTTGTAGATCTGGTTGGATTTGATCCTCTCGCTCATCAGCTTGAAGTTGGCGTCGTCCTTCTCCCGGAGCTGCTGCATGAGACGGATGTTCTGCTCCTGCATGTCCTCGAACGCCTGGCCGGTGACGTCCATCTCAGAGAGGAGAGCCTCCTCCTCCTGAGCAGAGAGGAAGGGGGAGAGGGAGAGAGGGAGGGACGGAAGGAGAGAGAGAGAGGGAGAGAGGGGGAGACAGGTAGAGCGAGAGGAGGGAGAGAGGAAAGAGAGGGGGAGAAGAGAGAAAGAGAGAGTAAGGGTTAGCACAAGACCCCAGCAGTCACAGCATTTTATTATTATTTATTATTATTATTATTATTATTATTATTATTATTATTATTAGTTTATTTAGCAGACGCCATTATCCAAGACGACTTACAGAGACTAGGGTGTGTGAACTATGCATCAGCTGCAGAGTCACTTACAACTACGTCTCACCCGAAAGACAGAGCACAAGGAGGTTAAGTGACTTGCTCAGGGTCACACAATGAGTCAGTGGCTGAGGTGGGACTTGAACCGGGGACCTACTGGTTACAAGCCCTTTTCTTTAACCACTGGACCACACAGCCTCCTTTATCCCAGGCAACTCACACAGGTGTAACAGGGCAGCACAGGGTTACAATGCAAGCTTCATATTTAAACACAGTGGAGTTTACAGCAAGGGCTGAATCACAATACTGCTAGAATACAATATGAACTAGGATGCAGCAAGATGGGATCACAGCAAGTTGTATCTACAATGATAAAGTGCAAGGATAGCGCATCAGCTGAGGGTCCAGTAACGTGGTGCTGAGGTCAGGTGAGTCCAGCGCAGAGCAGGAGGGGCGGGGCGAGAGGTTATTTCTCCAGTGTAGTATCTCTGCAGTATCACAGTATTTATCCAGCAGGATCTGCAGCCCCTCCTCTCTCCTCACCTGCTTGGTGGCGGTCAGCTTCTTCTGCAGGTGCTCAATCTGCTCCTCGGCCAGCTTGATCTTCCGCAGCGCGTCCTCGTCCGCCAGCTTCTTACTCTCCTTCCGCTCCTTCTCCTCAAGCTCACGCACGCGCTGCCGCAGCTCCTCCACCTGGGGGCGCCAGCGGAGCATCAGAGAGACAGACAGACACACACACACACACAGACAGAGACATACACAGAGAGACAGACAGAGACACACACACACACACACACACAGACAGAGACGTACACAGAGAGACAGAGACACACAGACAGAGAGACAAAGACACACACACACAGGCAGAGACACACAGAGACATACACAGAGATACAGAGAGAGACAGAGACACACACAGGTAGAGACACAGACACACAGAGACACAAACAAACCGAGACACAAACAAACAAGAGACACACACAGGCAGAGACACACAGACAGACACAAACAGAGAGACACACACACAGACAAAGACACACAGGCAGAGACACACACAGCAATACAATCAGACCAGAGCGATAGCATCTAACATCTATGCTTAATCGTGACTATCAAACACACTGACCTACGCTAGGAGCTTCAATATCCCTGCAAACCTTACAATTGAACTTCATATAAATATTAAAAAAAAAAAAATTAAGAAAGGCTTTTATTTATGCTTCTGTTTAGATTTTGTACGTTTTTAACAAACTTTGACACGTTGGCAGGTGTTTGGAAGCAAATCAAATAAATAAAAAAAGCCACTGTGACAGACTCACCTCTGCCTTGGCCTTCCTCTCGGCTGCCATGAGCTGCACTTTGTCCCTCTGCTCCTTGGGGGCTGACTTGTACATGTCTAACAGCAGCTTCATCTCCTTCTGAGACTCCTGGGCTTTCCTGGGAGGGAGAGAGAGAGGGGGGGGGGGAGAGAGAGGGGGGTGGAGAGACGGGGAGATGGGAGAGGGAGGGAGAGGGGGGAGAGAAAGAGCGAAAGAGAGAGAGAGAGTATAATCATTGGGCCTCATCAGCAGAATCTGTATTAATACAAGCAGACCAGCGTTTGGGCTCTAGTGCCTTCATCAGTGTTATTGAAACTAAACTGAGTCAAGCAGACCAGTGTTTGGGCTCTAGTGCCTTCATCAGCGTTATTGAAACTAAACTGAGTCAAGCAGACCAGCGTTTGGGCTCTAGTGCCTTCATCAGCGTTACTGAAACTAAACTGAGTCAAGCAGACCAGCGTTTGGGCTCTAGTGTCTTCATCAGTGTTATTGAAACTAAACTGAGTCAAGCAGACCAGCGTTTGGGCTCTAGTGTCTTCATCAGTGTCATTAAAACTTGAAGAAACTGACTCCTATTGCACAGCAGGGTCACCCATTCCAGGTTTTACAACCAGCTTGATCAGCCCCCAGTGTGTCTAGGTAACAAGCTCAGGTGTGTCTTATTATTAAACTCCTAGTGAAACCAGGACTGGATCACACTGCTGTGCAACGGGAGTCTGATTCTCATCCCTGCTGGCGATCTGATGCTCACTTGAGTTCTGTGCGAAGCTGTTTCAGGGCGTCCGAATCCTTTTTCTTCATCTCCTCGCTCCTCTGCCTCTCTTTCTCCCTCTCTCTCTCCTTCTCCGCCTCCTTCTCTCGCTCCTTCTCCCTCTCCCTCTCTCTCTCCTTCTCCTTCTCTCTCTCCCTCTCCTTCTCCCTCTCCTCTTCCTCCTCCTTCTCTTTCTTCACCTCCACAGGCTCTTCCTTCACTTCCTTCTTGACGCCTGCCGACTCGCTCTCTCCTTCCCCGCCCCAGTTCGAAGAGGAGGGGGCGGAGCCGCTACTGGGACCAGTGGCGCCCAAACTGGTTTGCATGCGCACCTGACAAGACACAAACCACACGCACAACTTCAAAAAGCTTGCAGCTAAAACAGGGGCTGCATCATAAAAGCAGTATACCAGTCCTCTTAGGTGAGTTTCCCACAGTAAAAGCATTGTAAAGCACAGAGAGGTATGGTAAAGCATAGGGAAGCATTGTAAAGCACAGAGAGGTCTGGTAAAGCATAGGGAAGCATTGTAAAGCACAGAGAGGTCTGGTAAAGCATAAGGAAGCATTGTAAAGCACAGAGAGGTCTGGTAAAGCATAAGGAAGCATTGTAAAGCACAGAGAGGTCTGGTAAAGCATAGGGAAGCATTGTAAAGCACAGAGAGGTGTGGTAAAGCATAGGGAAGCATTGTAAAGCACAGCGAGGTGTGGTAAAGCATAGGGAAGCATTGTAAAGCACAGAGAGGTGTGGTAAAGCATAGGGAAGCATTGTAAAGCACAGAGAGGTGTGGTAAAGCATAGGGAAGCATTGTAAAGCACAGAGAGGTCTGGTAAAGCATAGGGGAGCATTGTAAAGCACAGAGAGGTCTGGTAAAGCATAGGGAAGCATTGTAAAGCACAGAGAGGTCTGGTAAAGCATAGGGAAGCATTGTAAAGCACAGAGAGGTCTGGTAAAGCATAGGGAAGCATTGTAAAGCACAGAGGGGTATGGTGAAATTAAATCATATTACAAAAACAGGGCAACATCCACAAATAGAGAGCGACAAGCTTCGAAAGGCATTTCAGCAGTCAGGGGTTAATTTGTGCATTGGAGTTGGGAGTTTCAGCAGAAACATTGCTGCTGCAGCTGCAGCTGGAATTGTAATGCAATGGTCATTTTTAGAATTGCCCCCGCTGTGCAGCGCACCTTGCAGATCTCCGCCTGCGTCTCTCTCAGCTTCCTCTTGTAACGCAGCACGTCCCCCTTCAGCTGGTGGTTGTGATTCTGGAGGCTGCTGATGAGGTGACGCATCTCCCTGTTAATAGGACCTGCGGAAGAGGAAAGGAGAGAGGGGAGAGGGGAGAGGAGAAGAGAGAGGGGAGAGAGGAGAGAGGGGGGAGAGGAGAGAGGGGGGAGAGGAGAGAGGGGGGAGAGGAGAGAGGGGAGAGAGGGAAGAGGGGAGGGGAGGGGGGAGAGAAAGAAAGGAGGGAGAAATAGGAGAGGAGAGAGGGAGAAGAGAGGAGGGAGAAATAGGAGAAGAGAAAGGAGGGAGAAGAGGAGAGAGAAAGAAAGAATGGAGGCTGCGTTATTATCACTTCTGTTAAAAATCAGTCATTTTGCAGACACTTTCATCCAAAGAGACTTACAGAGACTAAGGGGGGGGGTGAACTACGCATCATCAACAACAGCTGCTTGGGTTTGTGTGGGTCGCTGTTCTCCGCAGAGTCTTTAAGATAAGCGATCGATCATCACAAACCTCAAGCAGCTGTTTCTTCACTCTGAACAGTGAATCAGCCCCCGATCCACACCAGAGACCCTCGCCAGATAGTCAGCCCCTGATTTCTGAGGAGGGCTCCGTCCTGGACAGCCCTATCTATCGGTTTGCGTGGCTCTGGTCTTAACATTGAGGTGCAAGAGCCCTGATATCGCTGGATGTCGGTCGGTCGGTCTTACCTGCTTGCTCGTTGGCAGCCAGGTTCTGCTCGAATTCAATCCTCAGCATCTCATATTCCTTCCGCACCTGAGCCAGCGTGTCCTCCAACTGAATCACCTCCGTCCGCAGCTTCTTCTGAAGAGAGAGCTCGTCACTCTGAACAGAGAGAGAGAGAGAGAGAGAGAGAGAGGGAGTGTGAGAGAGGGAGGGGGAGAGCAAGGGAGTGTGAGAGAGGGAGGGAGGGAGAGAGGGAGAGAGGGGGTTTGAGAGAGGGACAGAGAGAGAGCGGGCGGGAGGGAGGGACAGTGCTTCTATACCTCCATGTGCTCGATCTGTCTCAGGTGCGCGTTCTTGGTGCTCAGAAGGAGGGCTCTGGCTTCGTCCAGCTGGGTTTTCACCTGCAGGCTCTCGCTGTACAGCAGAGAAAACTGAGACTGCAGGCACCGGTACTCTGGAGTCTCCTTCACCACCTCCTCCGGGATGTTGTGCAGATCCATCTGGAAACGACACAGCACAAGCAAGCTCTCTCAGAAGAGTCAAAGCACAGCCAAGTGTGATAAAGCATAGGGAAGCATTGGAAAGGACAGAGAGGTGTGGTAAAGCATAGAGAAGCATTGTAAAGCACAGAGAGGTCTGGTAAAGCATAGGGAAGCATTGTAAAGCACAGAGAGGTCTGGTAAAGCATAGGGAAGCATTGTAAAGCACAGAGAGGTCTGGTAAAGCATAGTGAAGCATTGTAAAGCACAGGGAGGTCTGGTAAAGCACAGGGAAGCATTGTAAAGCACAGAGAGGTCTGGTAAAGCATAGGGAAGCATTGTAAAGCACAGAGAGGTCTGGTAAAGCATAGGGAAACATTGTAAAGCACAGAGAGGTCTGGTAAAGCATAGGGAAGCATTGTAAAGCACAGAGAGGTCTGGTAAAGCATAGGGAAGCATTGTAAAGCACAGAGAGGTCTGGTAAAGCATAGGGAAGCATTGTAAAGCACAGAGAGGTCTGGTAAAGCATAGGGAAGCATTGTAAAGCACAGAGAGGTCTGGTACAGCATAGGGAAGCATTGTAAAGCACAGAGAGGTCTGGTGAAGCATAGGGAAGCATTGTAAAGCACAGAGAGGTCTGGTGAAGCATAGGGAAGCATTGTAAAGCACAGAGAGGTCTGGTGAAGTGTATTAAACATGGCAAATTGCATGGTAAATATATTTTGTGTGTGTGTGTTTTATATTATTTTAAGATGAGTTTGGCTGCTCAAAATATATTGAAAATGATTTATGTTATAAGAGACAACAAAGTTCTTAATAGAAATCAGGGAAGGCCAGAGCTGTATTTACTGCAGGGCTGGGAATCAGACTTCCATTGCACAGCAGTGTGATCCATTCCTGGTTTCACTAGGAGTTTAATAATCAGACACACCTGAGCTTGTTAGCTAGACACACTGGGGGCTGATCAAGCTGGTAGTAAAACCTGGAATGGGTGACACTGCTGTGCAATAGGAGTCCGATTCCCAGCCCTCTCCGGCTCGCTCACCTTCAGCTTCTCGTTCTCTCTCACGGCCTCCTGCAGGTCTTGCTGCAGCTTCTCCAGCTCTGCCATGCGGGTGTTTGCCAGCTCCTGATTCTGCTCCAGCTCTGCATTCAGCATCTCAAACTGAGAAAGAGAAAGAGAAAGACGGAGAGGGAGGGAGATAGGGGGAGAGAGAGGGGGAGAGAGAGAAGAGAGGGAGAGGGGAGAGAGAGGGAGGGAAGAGAGGGAGAGGAGGGAAGAGAGGGAGAGGAGAGGGAGAGGGGAGAGAGAAAGAGAGAGAGAAGAGAGGGAGAGGAGAGAGGAGAGAAAGAAAGAGGAGAAAGGGAGAGAGGGAGAGGAGAAAGAAAGAGAAGAGAGAGGAAGAAGAGAAAGGGAGAAATAAGACAAGGGAGAAAGAGGGGAGAGGGAGAGAAGAGAGGGAAGAGAATGAAAGGAGAGGAGGGGGAGAGGGAGAAAGAGAAGGGAGAAAGAGGAGGGAGAGGGAAGAGAAAGAGAGGAGGGGAGAGAAAAAGAAGAGAAGAGAGGGTGAAAGAGAGGAGGAGAGGGAGAGAAGGGAGAAAGAGAGGGAGCAATTAAACACAAGCATTCAAGCAGCTGTGCCCAGCCCTGGTCTCTGGAGAGCCACAATCCAGCAGGTTTCCTAGGTTACCCTTAAAATCATCAACTTCTAAAGACTTGAAACTGTTTCATTTTGACCAAGTTAAGCAGGAAATTTGTTCAATTCAGTAATTTAGAGATCATTTGAGAATATGAGAATTTAACGCCCAAGCGAGGGTGGGAATTCAATTCTCAGGCGAAACGGTATAACCAGACACACTGTCAAGGACAGAGACACGAACCGGGAGACCAAGAGTCACAACACCTGCCCGAGATCCACAGACCATTCAGCAGCATCTTTGTGATGTCAATGGTTAATCAGCACGATACAAAGTCACTGCACCTGCTCTGAAACAGAGTTTATATATATATATATTTTTTTTTAGATATTTTAATTTAACATCATGTAATCAAAGAGAATCTACAAAAACGATATTGCAGACCAGCGTTTGGGCTCTAGTGCCTTCATCAGTGTGATTGAAACTAAACTGAGTCAAGCAGACCAGCGTTTGGGCTCTAGTGCCTTCATCAGTGTGATTGAAACTAAACTGAGTCAAGCAGACCAGCGTTTGGGCTCTGTGCCTTCATCAGTGTGATTGAAACTAAACTGAGTCAAGCAGACCAGCGTTTGGGCTCTAGTGCCTTCATCAGTGTGATTGAAACTAAACTGAGTCAAGTAGACCAGCGTTTGGGCTCTAGTGCCTTCATCAGTGTTACTGAAACTAAACTGAGTCAAGCAGACCAGCGTTTGGGCTCCAGTGCCTTCATGTCTGGTCTGGCATGTTCAGTTTTCTCTCTCACACACACGCATGCACACTCACCTTCTGCATGTTCAGAGTGATCTGTCCTCCTTGCAGTGCTCCAGAGGTCCCTGAAGTGTAGTAGCCAGAGTTGAGCTGTAGAGAGCGACACAGAGCATGTTAGCAAACCACGAGAGAATAAAACCTCACTGTGTCCCGCAGTCTCGCTTCTCAAAGGCGCGCTGGCCCCAGCAGTTAAAGCAAAAGGGGTCTTGATACCAGGAGGTTCAAATCTCTCAGTGTGTGTGTGTATGTATGTGTGTGTATCTCTCAGTGTGTGTGTGTGTGTATGTATGTGTGTGTGTGTCTCTCAGTGTGTATGTGTGTGTATCTCAGTGTGTGTGTGTGTGTGTATGTATGTGTATCTCTCAGTGTGTGTCAGTGTATGTGTGTGTTACCTGCTCCAGTGCCTCTGTGTGTGTGAGTGTCAGTGTGTGTGTGTGTGTGTGTGTGTTTTACCTGCTCCAGTGCCTCTGTGTGTGTGAGTGTCAGTGTGTGTGTGTGTGTGTTACCTGCTCCAGTGCCTCTGTGTGTGTGAGTGTGTGTGTGTGTGTGTGTTACCTGCTCCAGTGCCTCTGTGTGTGTGAGTGTGTGTGTGTGTGTGTTACCTGCTCCAGTGCCTCTGTGTGTGTGAGTGTGTGTGTGTGTTACCTGCTCCAGTGCCTCTGTGTGTGTGAGTGTCAGTGTGTGTGTGTGTTACCTGCTCCAGTGCCTCTGTGTGTGTGAGTGTGTGTGTGTGTTTTACCTGCTCCAGTGCCTCTGTGTGTGTGAGTGTCAGTGTGTGTGTGTGTGTGTGTGTGTGTGTGTGTTTTACCTGCTCCAGTGCCTCTGTGTGTGTGAGTGTGTGTGTGTGTGTGTGTTACCTGCTCCAGTGCCTCTGTGTGTGTGAGTGTGTGTGTGTGTGTGTTACCTGCTCCAGTGCCTCTGTGTGTGTGTGTGTTACCTGCTCCAGTGCCTCTGTGTGTGTGAGTGTCAGTGTGTGTGTGTGTTACCTGCTCCAGTGCCTCTGTGTGTGTGAGTGTGTGTGTGTGTTTTACCTGCTCCAGTGCCTCTGTGTGTGTGAGTGTCAGTGTGTGTGTGTGTGTGTGTGTGTGTGTGTGTTTTACCTGCTCCAGTGCCTCTGTGTGTGTGTGAGTGTCAGTGTGTGTGTGTGTTTTACCTGCTCCAGTGCCTCTGTCTCTGTGTGTGTGAGTGTCAGTGTCAGTGTGTGTGTGTGTGTGTGTGTGTGTTACCTGCTCCAGTGCCTCTGCCAGATGCTTGTTCAGTTTCTGCTCTCTCTTCCGCAGTTTCTCGATGTCCCACTGCAGATCCTCGATGTTCGTCTCCATCTCCGATACCTTCGTCTCCGAGGAAGTCACCTTATCAACCAGTTCATTATACTAGAGAGGAGAGGAGGAGAGAGGAGAGGGGAGAGGAGAAGAGGGGAGAGGAGAGGGGGGAGAGGAGAGGGGGGAGAGGAGAGGGGGGAGAGGAGAGACGAGAGAGGAGAGGAGAGGAGAGAGGAGAAGGGAGGGGAGAGGAGAGAAGGGAGGGGAGAGGAGAGAGGAGAGGAGGAGAGGGGAGAGGAGAGAGGAGAGGAGAGGGGGGAGAGGGGAGAGAGGAGAAGAGAGGAGAGGACAGGAGGAAAGAGTAGAGGAGAGGCGAGGAGAGGAGGAGAGGCGAGGAGAGGAGGGGAGGGGAGAGAGGAGAGGGGAGAGAGAAGAGAGGAGAGGACAGGAGGAGAGTAGAGGAGAGGCGAGGAGAGGAGGGGAGGGGAGGGGAGAGAGGAGAAGAGAGGAGAGGACAGGAGGAGAGAGGAGAGGCGAGGAGGGGAGGGGAGGGGAGGGGAGGGGAGGGGAGGGGAGGGGAGAGGAGAGAGGAGAGGGGAATAATGTTACCTTGTTAACATATTGAATTACACACCGCCACTTTGTAGTTTTCCCAGAAACTGACTGGAAAAATGTGACATTTTGAAATCTAACATGAAATACTCACTGGACTGCTATTACGGCTTCCTTCTGGTAGACTTTTTATTTGCGATATCATTTTGTAGTTTCTCTCTGATTACAACATGATGTTAAATAAAACATCGAAATTAAGTTTATTTATTTATTTTTTTTAAATTTATGTCTCAATCCTAAAAATTCTAGCTTCCTGTAACTGTAATTGCGATTACTCCCAGATTACACGCCTTTTTATCGGACTAACTAAATCCCAAACTTGTCTCCTCTTCGAGTGAAAGCAGAAAACGGAGATTGATGTTTACATTCAAAGCGGGCGTCAGAACTTTAACAAAAAGAACCCGTTTTGAATCCCTGCAATTCTAATTCCATTCGAATTCCATTTTAATTCCATTTGAATTCCATTCTAATCTCTCTTTTCTACTTTCGCCTGAAGAGGAGACACTCTGAGCTCTCGCAAGATTTAATTATCGTTTAGTTAGGCCAATAAAAGCATTAACCTCCCTTTCTATTTATTTATTTTTTAATTATTATTATTAATTTAAGCAGACGCTTTTATCCAAAGCGACTTACAGAGACTAGGAGGGTGAACTCTGCATCATCAACAACTGCTGCTGCTGCTGCTGCAGGTCACTTCCAATAGGAGCTCGTTTGTTTGACGTCTCATCCGAAGGACGGAGCACAAGGAGGTGAAGTGACTTGCTAAGGGTCACACGCACGCACGCGCACATGCACACACGCACACACACTCACAGGGAGTCAGTGGCTGAGCCGGGATTTGAACCTCCTGGTATCCAGACCCCCTTTCTTTAACCGCTGGTCCAGCGATCCTTCCTTGACTGAAATGGACTCACCTCCAGGGACATCTTGTGGTGTTTCTCCTGCAGTTGTGTGGCCAGGTCCTGCAGTCGGTGGTTCTCTCCAGAGAGCTCCCGGTTTAGAGACAGCGCCTCTCTCCCTGCATCGTCCTGGGCTGCTGGACACAAGAGGAGACGCAGCTGAACCAGGGAAGGGGACGAGACTCAACTGAACCAGGGAAGGGGACGAGACTCAACTGAACCAGGGAAGGGGACGAGACTCAACTGAACCAGGGAAGGGGACGAGACTCAACTGAACCAGGGAAGGGGACGAGACTCAACTGAACCAGGGAAGGGGACGAGACTCAACTGAACCAGGGAAGGGGACGAGACACAAACAGCCTCTCAATGCTCTGGTACAGTGTGTGTGCTGATTTATATTCTGTATTATATTATATGATTTATTTCTTAGCAGACACCCTTATCCAGGGTGACTTACAATTGTTACAAGATATCACATTATTTTTTACATACAATTACCCATTTATACAGTTGGGTTTTTACTGGAGCAATCTAGGTAAAGTACCTTGCTCAAGGGTACAGCAGCAGTGTCCCCCCACCTGGGATTGAACCCACGACCCTCCGGTCAAGAGTCCAGAGCCCCTAACCACTACTCCACACTGCTGCCCTGTGTGTGTGTGTGTGTGTGTGTACACACACACACACACACACACATACAGTGTGTGTGCTCTATTATATTATTATATTGTATTTACCTGCACAGAGCACCCTCTCGCACAGCCCCTCGATCCTGTGGTGCAGTCTCTCGAACACCCGGACGATGCGAGACACGGCGCGCTTGGAGAAGCCCATCCGGTCCTGCAGCTGCAACTCGATCTCCTCACTGCTGCTGCTGGCCAGCGTGGCCAGGAACGAGAGAGCGGGCTCGGGGAGATCAGAGGGGACCGGGGGGGAGGAGGGGAGCGCTGAGGAGAGGAGAGGAGAACGATAGAGCAGGAAATGAGAGAGGAGAGGAGGAGAGGGGGAGAGAGGAGAGGATGAGAGTGAGAGGGGAGAGAGAGAGAGAAGAGAGGAGAACGATAGAGCAGGAAATGAGAGGAGGGGGAGAGAGAGAGAGGAGAGGAGGAGGGGGAGAGAGAGGAGAGGAGGAGGGGGAGAGAGAGGAGGAGAGGGGGAGAGGGGAGGAGGAGGGAGAGAGAGAGGAGAGGAGGAGGGGGAGAGGGAGAGAAGAGGAGAGGGGGAGAGAGGAGGAGAGGGGGGAGAGAAAGGAGAGGGGGAGAGAGGAGAGGAGGAGGGGAGAGAGAGGGGAGGAGGAGGGGGAGAGAGAGGAGGAGAGGAGGAGAGGGGGGAGAGAGGAGAGGATGAGAGGGAGAGAGGAGAGGAGGAGGGGGAGAGAAGAGAGGAGAGGAGAACGATAGAGCAGGAAATGAGAGAGGAGAGGGGGAGAGAGGAGAGGGAGAGAGGAGAGGAGGAGGGGGAGAGAAGAGAGGAGAGGAGAACGATAGAGCAGGAAATGAGAGAGGAGAGGGGGAGAGAGGAGAGGGAGAGAGAGGGGAGGAGGAGGGGGAGAGAGGAGAGGAGAGGAGGAGGGGGAGAGGGAGAGGAGAGGAGGAGGGGGAGAGGGAGAGGAGAGGAGGAGAGGGGGGAGAGGAGAGGAGGAGGAGGAGGAAGAGAGATTTTGTTAAAAAAAGATATATATATTAATTGAAAACGCACTCGAATTTGCTTCCCTCTGCGTTTCGCTCTCTCCACTCACCACCAGCACAGCCATCCTCTCCCCCCTCCCCGACCAAGCCTGACTCCTCCGCTGAAGCCTGGGGCTGGATTTCCGGCGTCTGCCCGGCTGGCTTCACCTCCGCTGGGGCCGGGGGCGGAGGCAGCTCGGGGTCGTATCTCTGGAGCAAAATCTGCACGTTTTCATCCAGCTACAGGACAGAAAGACGACGAGAAAGAGAGAAAAATATATATATATATCAACACAGATAAACAGCTCAATTCATGGCTTTCAATTCCCGGTTCCTTTTTCAAGTCAATTCTTGATTACTTTGATCCAAGACTGGATCACACTGCTGTGCAAAGGGGGTCTGATTCCCATCCCTGTGATGATAACCAGCATTATTATTATTATCATTATAATTATTATTATCATCACAGGGTTGGGAATCAGACTCCTATTCCACAGCAGTGTGATCCATTCCAGGTTTTACTACCAGCTTGATCAGCCCCCAGTGTCTCTAGCTAACAAGCTCAGGTGTGTCTGATTATTAAACTCCTAGTGAAACCAGGACTGGATCACACTGCTGTGCAGCGGGAGTCTGATTCCCAGCCCTGCCTCTCTCCTCTCACCTGGCTCCAGTATCGGTTCACTATGAGCAGGGTTGCGTCGTCGGTCGCCTGCCTCTTCTCCAGCTTCTCGATCCTCTCTCTCAGCTCGTCCTCGATGGCCTGCCTCTGCTCCAGCCGCTCCGCCAGCTTCTTGTTCTTGAACTGCAGCACCTTCAGGTCCAGCTCCTCCTGCGGGGGGCAGCAGAGAGATACACCGAGGCAGGGTGAAACAGAGACAGAGAGAGAGAGTCGATTGATCATCGCATCTCTGTACTACAGCTCTGGCCAAAAGTTTTGCATCCTCACCCTCTCTATAGAGTCCAATGAAAGCTGCTGAATAATGTTCCCTTGTTAACATATTGAATTGCACCCCCTCTATATAGAATGAACTCCCTCAGCTTCATAGAGTCCAATGAAAGCTGCTGAATAATGTTCCCTTGTTAACATATTGAATTGCACACCCTCTATATAGAATGAACTCCCTCAGCTTCATAGAGTCCAATGAAAGCTGCTGAATAATGTTCCCTTGTTAACATATTGAATTGCACACCCTCTATATAGAATGAACTCCCTCAGCTTCATAGAGTCCAATGAAAGCTGCTGAATAATGTTCCCTTGTTAACATATTGAATTCCACACCCTCTATATAGAATGAACTCCCTCAGCTTCATAGAGTCCAATGAAAGCTGTTGCACACAGACTTTGAAATTTTACATTTAAATATCTGTGGAAAACTCTGTATAGAGGGTGAGGATGCAAAACTTTTGGCCAGAGCTGAACATGATGTGTCGTAATAGAGGTCTGTATCGTTTGGAATACAAGACCACAACATAAAGAACTACAGCTCCCAGCATCCCTCACCACTGCCGCAGGTACAAAGGCATGCTGAGAGATTTTGACTAATAATTATGAATTGCAAAAGCCCTCTTGTTTTCTTGCTGGGGGAGCGAGACTCCCAGTGGAGACTGTGTTATTA
Organism: Acipenser ruthenus; assembly: GCF_902713425.1. Lineage (NCBI taxonomy): Eukaryota > Metazoa > Chordata > Actinopteri > Acipenseriformes > Acipenseridae > Acipenser > Acipenser ruthenus. Next base: position 821,501 of record NC_081242.1, on the reverse strand, counting down.
TTATTATTATTATTTATTTCTTAGCAGACGCCCTTATCCAGGGCGACTTACAATTGTTACAAGATATCACATTATTTTTACATACAATTACCCATTTATACAGTTGGGTTTTTATTGGAGCAATCTAGGTAAAGTACCTTGCTCATTGGTACAGCAGCAGTGTCCCCCCCACCTGGGATTGAACCCACGACCCTCCGGTCAAGAGTCCAGAGCCCTAACCACTACTCCACACCGCTACCAGCGAGACTCACAGTGGAGCAGACCCTGCCCAGGCGGATGGGTTCAATGAGGGTGGTGGTGGTGGTCTTCTCCTCTCTCTTCCCTTTCTTCTCTGGGGGGCCGGAGGGGCTGTCCCCCCCCTGCGAGGCCCGCTTTCCCGCCCCCACCGCCGACATGGTCTCGCTGCTGCCACCTGGGGGCTCGGAGTGGCACTGCAGGCAGATGATTCGCTTTCACGACAACTCTCGTCCTCGCCTCTCCTCGTGATCGCTCTCTCTCTCTCTGAAGCAGAATATCACAGCCAGACAGCTGATTAAGTTTCCTGTAGAAGACAGAACAGGTGTATCATTAGATTATTTTTTCATCCCTTCACCTTGTTTTTGTATCAAAGATGGGAATCAGACTCCCGCTGCACAGCAGTGTGATCCAGTCCTGGTTTCACTAGGAGTTTAATAATCAGACACACCTGAGCTTGTTACCTAGACACACTGGGGGCTGATCAAGCTGGTAGTAAAACCTGGAATGGATCACAATGCTGTGGAACAGGAATCTGATTCCCATCCCTGCAATAATACTTTTACAACAGGCCCTAGCACAATTTTTTTCATCAGCTTGTGTTCGCCTCAAATGTGTGGCAGATTTGGAACGGAGTAACATTTTCTTCAAGAAAAATGTTGCTGTTGAGCAATATTAAAAATCAAACTCCTGGCTCCTGATCATTTCAATAATAATAATACTTCATTGAGGGGAGCTCTGAACCCCAGGACTGGGTGCAGCAGCAGCAGCAGGGCTAGTGTGAGTTTATAACCCTGCTCAAACTCCTGGCTCCTGATCATTTCAATATTAATAATACTAGACATCATTGAGGGGAGCTCTGAACCCCAGGACTGGGTGCAGCAGCAGCAGCAGCAGCAGCAGGGCTAGTGTGAGTTTGTAACCCTGCTCAAACTCCTGGCTCCTAATCATTTCAATATTAATAATACTAGACTTCATTGAGGGGGGCTCTGAACCCCAGGACTGGTTGCAGCAGCAGCAGGGCTAGTGTGAGTTTGTAACCCTGCTCAAACTCCTGGCTCCTGATCATTTCAATATTAATAATACTAGACTTCATTGAGGGGAGCTCTGAACCCCAGGACTGGGTGCAGCAGCAGGGCTAGTGTGAGTTTGTAACCCTGCTCAAACTCCTGGCTCCTGATCATTTCAATATTAATAATACTAGACTTCATTGAGGGGAGCTCTGAACCCCAGGACTGGGTGCAGCAGCAGCAGCAGCAGGGCTAGTGTGAGTTTGTAACCCTGCTCAAACTCCTGGCTCCTGATCATTTCAATATTAATAATAATAATACTAGACTTCATTGAGGGGAGCTCTGAACCCCAGGACTGGGTGCAGCAGCAGCAGCAGGGCTAGTGTGAGTTTGTAACCCTGCTCAAACTCCTGGCTCCTGATCATTTCAATATTAATAATACTAGACTTCATTGAGGGGAGCTCTGAACCCCAGGACTGGGTGCAGCAGCAGCAGCAGCAGCAGCAGCAGGGCTAGTGTGAGTTTGTAACCCTGCTCAAACTCCTGGCTCCTGATCATTTCAATATTAATAATAATAATACTAGACTTCATTGAGGGGAGCTCTGAGCCCCCAGGACTGGGTGCAGCAGCAGGGCTAGTGTGAGTTTGTAACCTTGTACAAACTAATAATTTAAATATTATTATTAATAAATAATAATAATAATAATAATAGACTTAATCTTAAATGTTATATCATTATATCTACGAATCAGTAGCCTTTTTATACAGTTCGTTTTATAACTGTAAAGATTATAATAAATACAACAAATTAAAAAATACCTTTATAATGCGATAACGACAGCTTGCTTAGTAATGTTACGTGTACATTATGAAATAATAATAATAATAATAATAATAATAATACATAAAAAAAACATGAATCATTTTGGATCACTGACGATTATAACATTGCAAACCCTGGCTCTGCTTTCTGCTACCGTGGTTTATAACAGGAATATTATAATAAATCAATGAACATTTCTGTTCAGACTTGCGTTTCAACAGACGAGCACAGAACTCGTTTTCCATCGTGAAAACGAAATGGAGCGACATTCACGCAAATCGAAAGACGAGTTTCAACATAACTGCGGGAAAACGCTCAATACACGTCGCCGTTTATCATAAAATATGTTCATTTTATGTCGGATATTTTCGTAAATATCGACACGGAATCTATTGTAAAATTACATCATCCTGATCACAATTTACCGGAAAAAAAAACTGACCAAACTCGGCCCGGAGAAAAGAACTCGGGCTGTTTCGCACGATTAAGGGTCTTACTTCAATAAATCTGCGGGAATTTGTGCAGTTATTTATTTGATTTGATTAAAAAAAAAACACAAATTTTTACGAACCTTTCACAAGCAAAACACTCAGCAACAGACGGAAGCTGTACCCCGCCGGATGTGACCCGCAAAGCCCCGGACGTTCAGGGGGCGGGATCTGTAACCAAGGCCGGCCGGCGGATGTAGCTGTAGCCATAGAGACGGAATCTGGGAAAGACGACGTTCGCCGCTCGAAACTCGAAATAAATAAATATATCATTAAAAAAAAAAAGACGGCGGAGTTATTTATTTTAGACGTTTATATATCTGTTAATGTTTTATTAACTGGAAGCCGATTTAAAGGCAATTCACCCACAAACGGGAGAACACGCGCGGTGGCTGCTGGGAGTTGTAGTTTCTTGCCGTTACGGCTTCGATTTTATTTTGTTTTGTTTTTTAATAACGCTAAAAAAAAAAAAGATGGTATTATTTTCAGACCCCCGACCCCTGATCCAATCCTCTACAATCCGGATCCGGTCTGTTGTGGAGTCAGGCTCGATATTTTCAATCTCTTCTGTTTAAAATCAATGGAGTCCTATGTGTGTGTGTTTTATTGTTCGATGTTTTTAATGAAGCGTGTTGCGAAAATACGCATAATGTCCAACTGTAATATACTTCTTCACATAATGGGGGGGGGGGGAGTATACCCTTATTTATTTATTTATTTATTTATTTATTTATGGTACACAACGACATTTTCAAGACCGAAGCCAGCTGATGAACGGGCCTCGTTTAAAAGCTAAAAAAAAATAATAATAATAATAATCCTACTAATAATTATTTATTTAGGCTTTTTTACACGTTGCTTTGTGAAAATGCAATAAAATGAAATGGATGAAAAGTCTCGCCGAAATGATTGAACACACACGGCATAGAGCTGCAGCAAAGACGGGAAATAAAGATTTCTGCTAAAGATCCAATGAAAGCTGCTGAATAATGTTCCCTTGTTAACATATTGAATTCCACCCCCTCTATATAGAATGAACTCCCTCAGCTTCATAGAGTCCAATGAAAGCTGCTGAATAATGTTCCCTTGTTAACATATTGAATTCCACCCCCTCTATATAGAATGAACTCCCTCAGCTTCATAGAGTCCAATGAAAGCTGCTGAATAATGTTCCCTTGTTAACATATTGAATTGCACCCCCTCTATATAGAATGAACTCCCTCAGCTTCATAGAGTCCAATGAAAGCTGCTGAATAATGTTCCCTTGTTAACATATTGAATTGCACCCCCTCTATATAGAATGAACTCCCTCAGCTTCATAGAGTCCAATGAAAGCTGCTGAATAATGTTCCCTTGTTAACATATTGAATTGCACCCCCTCTATATAGAATGAACTCCCTCAGCTTCATAGAGTCCAATGAAAGCTGCTGAATAATGTTCCCTTGTTAACATATTGAATTGCACCCCCTCTATATAGAATGAACTCCCTCAGCTTCACAGAGTCCAATGAAAGCTGCTGAATAATGTTCCCTTGTTAACATATTGAATTGCACACCCTCTATATAGAATGAACTCCCTCAGCTTCACAGAGTCCAATGAAAGCTGCTGAATAATGTTCCCTTGTTAACATATTGAATTGCACACCCTCTATATAGAATGAACTCCCTCAGCTTCACAGAGTCCAATGAAAGCTGCTGAATAATGTTCCCTTGTTAACATATTGAATTGCACACCCTCTATATAGAATGAACTCCCTCAGCTTCATAGAGTCCAATGAAAGCTGCTGAATAATGTTCCCTTGTTAACATATTGAATTGCACCCCCTCTATATAGAATGAACTCCCTCAGCTTCATAGAGTCCAATGAAAGCTGCTGAATAATGTTCCCTTGTTAACATATTGAATTGCACACCCTCTATATAGAATGAACTCTAATCTAATCTACATATTACAGCCTCCTTCCTTATATATATATATATATATATATATATATATATATATATATATATATAATTACACACACACACATAAATATTATTTTTTCCTTTTTTAAATAACATCTCACCCCTAAAATTCAAGGCAATGCAAAACCTTTCGCCAGAGCTGTACAATAAATGTGATTTTAAAAAGTACCCTCAGCGCTTCAAGAACTCTAAACAAAAGTGACGATGAGGAGGGAACCTCATGTGTAACCAAATAAACAAGACCAAGAGAGAAACTCTTATTGATCTTCAAAAACATATCGCATCTTTACAAAATACAATTCAAAACCAAATTATAACAAAAAAAAACACTGTAAACTCCACTGTGTTTAAATATGGAGCTTGAATTGTAACTCTGGGCTGCCCTGTGACGCCTGTGTGAGTCGCCTGGGATAAGGGCGTCTGCCTAATAATAATAATAATAATAATAATAATAATAATAAATAGAAACTCAAAAGAAAGCCCAGAGAGTGTGCTGGTTTTTTTTCTCAGTCTCTGTCTTTTTAATAACTAACACAGGAACGGGGTAACAGAAGGCAGTGGGGTGATTTTTAGTGGCCCTTTCATTGATAGTCTGTAAGGTTTTACAAAAACACCCTCCAAAAATAAGAGCCCCCCCCCTCCCCCCCCCCCACATCCACACCCACTAGCTCAATCCTAAATAGAGAAGGCTCAGTTCTAAAAACATACATATCTTACAAAATACAATTCGAAACCAAATAATATTAATAATAATAATAATAATAATAATAATAATAATAATAATAAACTGCAGACAAAGGAGAGAGAGAGAGAGAGAGAGAAAGACACAGGAGAAAATATTAAATTAAATCATAGGAGGAGGAGGAGAAGGGAGAAATGTATATATATATTTTTTAAAAGTCACAGAATCAAAATAATGCATTGCTTTAAAATCCCATCCCTTAAAAAAAAAAAAATGTACAAAACAGTCTTTGAAATTTGATTCTTTTTTGTATGTTTCTTTTTTTTAAAATTTCATCCCCCCCCTGCTCACCCACCCACCCAAAAGCACTGGAGTTCAGTTTGTGTGTGTGTGTGTTTCTGTCTGTGTGAGTGTGTGTGTGTGTTTCTGTCTGTGTCTCTTTCTGTCTGTCTGTCTCTTTCTGTCTGTCTTTCTGTTTGTCTTTCTGTCTGTGTCTTTGTCTGTCTTTCTGTCTGTCTGTCTCTTTCTGTCTGTCTGTCTGTCTGTCTCTTTCTGTCTGTCTGTCTGTCTGTGTGTGTGTTTCTGTCTTTTCTGTCTGTCTCTTTTCTGTCTGTCTGTGTCTCTTTCTGTCTGTCTGTCTCTTTCTGTCTGTCTGTCTCTCTGTCTGTCTGTCTCTTTCTGTCTGTCTGTCTCTTTCTGTCTGTCTGTCTCTTTCTGTCTGTCTGTCTCTTTCTGTCTGTCTGTGTGTGTGTGTGTGTGTGTGTTTCTGTGTGTGTGTGTGTCTGTGTCCACTTGCTAGTTGTGATATATAAATATGTACAGTGAGGGGGGGGGGAGAGAAATAATCCAAAAAGGCTTTTTCCATTTCTGTCCGTTTGCCTCTAGAATTCCCTATCTGGAATCTCTGCCCTTCTGGCTGCTGTAGAGGCCTCCTCCCCTCTCCTCCCCGGGAAGCGGGGTGCACCTGCTGTCCCGCGGGGACCCCCCGCCGCTCCTGGGGGGCCCGGCGCCGTTCCCTGCCCCCCCTGAGGGGATGAGAGGCGGGGGGGGCCCCACCATGGAGGGAGGGGTCTTGGAGAGCAGTCCGTTCTGGTGGGGGTGATGGTGAGGGTGGCTGTACAAGGTCCCGGGAGCCAGCCTGGTGAACAGGGAGGGGGTCTGGAGGTGGGGGTGGGGGTGGTGCGGGGAGCCCAGGGCTGTGACCGCCTGCACCCCATAAAACCGCGCCCGCTCGAAATCCTCCCTCAGAATCTGAGCCCTTTCGTTCTCCTCCAGCAAGGCAGCTGTGTTCAGGATGGCGGACGAGGAGGCAGAGGAAGAGGAAGAGGAGGAGCCAGGTGCCCCGCCCACTCTCTCGTGGTGGTGGTGGTGGTGGGGATGATGGAGGGGGTGCAGGGGGTGGTGGTGGTGGTGGTGCGCGGGCAGGGAGTGGGGGTGCCGGTCGACCACCAGCCCCCCGAACTCATCTCGGACGTACCCCACCCTCTCCTGCTCATAAAACCGCTGTTGGGCCGCGGCGGCGAAGAACCGCGCGATTTGGGGGTCTCTTAAAACCATCTCTCGTCTCTGGTGGGCCTGGTGGGCCAGCTGCTGCTGCTGCTGCTGCTGCTGCTGCATGACTTCTTGAAGACTCCACGAGAAGGATGTGGCGGAGTGGGGATACTGGTGGGGGGAATGATGGTGGTGGTGGTGGTGATGGTGGGACGGGCGAGCCAGGACCTGCCCTCCAAGGTAGGCTGCCCCCAGCGCCCTGGTCCTCTCCAGCATCGAGAGAGAGCTGAGGGGGTGCGATGAAGTGGAGGAGGAGGCGGAGGAAGAGGCGGCTGCTGCTGGGTGGTGATGAGCCAAAACCGGACTGAATTTGAGTCCCATAGCAGCTGCGATTGAGGGGTTGTGGTTGGAGCCCAGGCTGGGGTTGGTACCTTGGTTGGGTAGCGGATGAAGGCTGGGGTGCAGCTGGGACAGAGGGAGGGGGTGGGAGGAGAGGAGGGTCCCTCGACTGCTGGGCCGGTCGAAGGAGAGAGGAGCCAGGGACGGGGGTGTGGGAGCCGGGGGTGGGGGTGGGGGGTGAGAGGGAGGGACGGGGATGGGCTCTTCTTTGCGTTCCTCTTTGACTTTGATCAGCGGGATGGGGAGGAGGGAGGGAGGGGGACTGGGAGGAGGAGGAGGAGGAGGAGGAGGAGGAGGGGGGGTGGGGGTGGTTGTAGCGTTGGCGACGGGACAGGTTTCGGCTTTCTTGGGGTCCAGCGATTGATCCTTGGGGGATTTGTGATCACGATTTTTCTCCCTCTCCTTCTCCCCAGCCGGACCCACGGACGTCGGAGGGTCGGGTCGTCCACCGTTCTCTCTGACCGAATTCACGGGGGCGGGAGCAGACGAGGACGAGGACGATAAAGGCAACGGATTGGCGGAGCTAGACAGTTTGCCGCCTCCCTCTCTCCCCAAGAGTCCCACGTGCTCTTTGACCGAGACAGAACTAGAAGTAGCGTTTGAGAAAGAGGAAGAGGTAGGAATGGCTGGTCCCGAATTCTCTGGGTTGTCGGGCAGAGCGGGTCTCGGCTGTCCGGACTGAGGGAGGTGACGACTGTCGTTCTGAAGTGTGTTCGGGTTCTTTTGCTGTTGCTCTTTGATTTTGAGCCTCTCTCTGTCTCTGTCCCGGCTGTGCTCTCTCGAGTCTCTCCCCCCTCCTCCTCCTCCTCCTCCTCTCTTTTCCTCCTCCGCGACTGCGTGACCATTGCTGTGGGACACTGCTGAGCTGCAGGGGGGGGTGGAGGTAGGGGGGGCACACTTTTGGTTTGGGGTGACAGGAGACCTCCGGACTGGGTGACGACCGTAAACACCATCCCTGGGGAAGAGAATAAAAAAATTGTAAAGAGAGAGGATACCAGAGACCGGTCAATATACAGCTTGATCAGCCCCCCAGTGTGTCTAGGTAATAAACTCAGGCGTGTCTGATTATTAAACTCCTAGTGAAACCAGGACTGGATCACACTGCTGTGCAACGGGAGTCTTATTCTCATCCCTGTGTTGATAACCAGCTTTGTTATTGCAGGGATGGGAATCAGACTCCTATTCCACAGCAGTGTGATCCATTCCAGGTTTTACTACCAGCTTGATCAGCCCCCAGTGTGTCTAGCTAACAAGCTCAGCTGTGTCTGATTATTAAACTCCTAGTGAAACCAGGACTGGATCACACTGCTGTGAATATCTTGTCTGGATTTTGTTTTTTTCCCCTCCTCCTCACCTCTCTTTCTCATCCTTGATCACCCTCTTCTCGTTCTCTCGCTCCCTCTCTCTCTCCCGGTCGACGGAGCTGCTGCTGCTGCCCCCCCGCTCGGCGTCGCCCCCTTTGGGCCAGGTGGGGGCGGTGGGGAAGGAGGCAGGGGCGCGGTGCAGCCTGTTCCACGGATCGTGGGGGTTGCTGAACCCTTGAGATCCCCCAGGAACATCCTTGTGAGCAAACATGGAGCTGGGAGCTGCAGGGACAAAATCAATAGAAATACAACAACAACAACAATAATAATAGTCATTTTAGCAGACGCTTTTATCCAAAGCGACTTACAAAGACTACGGGGGTGAACTCTGCATCATCAACAACTGCTGCTGCTGCTGCTGCTGCAGAGTCACTTCCAATAGGACCTCGTTTGTTTGACGTCTCATCCGAAGGACGGAGCACAAGGAGGTGAAGTGACTTGCTCAGGGTCTCTCACACACACACAGGGAGTCCGTGGCTGAGCCGGGATTTGAATCTCCTGGTATCAAGCCCCCTTTCTCCCCTTGTATTTGTAAGTTGCTTTGGATAAAAGCGTCATAATAATAATAATAATAATAATAATAATAATAATAATGTCATCTCTCTCTCCCCTCTCTGGTGTAAAGCGTAGGTTAATAAGCCGCTGTTGCTCACTTATATTGGGGCTCCCCAGCCCCCCAAAGGCTGCATTCCCCAGGGATCCCAGGGGGGTGTAGGTGGGACTGCGTCCGAACGGATCTGAAACTGGAAAGGGACTCAATTAGTACCAGCGCTCCCTAAGCCTATAAACCCCACCAATACCAACCCCAACAATACCAACCCCATCAACCCCAACATCAACCCCATCAATACCAACCCCAACCCCATCAATACCAACCCCAACAACCCCATCAATACCAACCCCAACAACCCCATCAATACCAACCCCAACAATACCAACCCCAACAATACCAACCACAACCCCATCAATACCAACCCCAACAACCCCATCAATACCAACCCCAACAACCCCATCAATACCAACCCCATCAATACCAACCCCAACAATACCAACCACAACCCCATCAATACCAACCCCAACAACCCCATCAATACCAACCCCAACAACCCCATCAATACCAACCCCATCAATACCAACCCCAACCCCATCAATACCAACCCCATCAATACCAACCCCAACAACCCCATCAATACCAACCCCAACAACCCCATCAATACCAACCCCAACATCAACCCCATCAATACCAACCCCATCAATACCAACCCCAACAACCCCATCAATACCAACCCCAACCCCATCAATACCAACCCCAACAACCCCATCAATACCAACCCCAACAACCCCATCAATACCAACCGCAACAACCCCATCAATACCAACCCCAACCACCCCATCAATACCAACCCCAACAACCCCATCAATACCAACCCCAACCACCCCATCAATACCAACCCCAACAACCCCATCAATACCAACCCCATCAATACCAACCCCAACCCCATCAATACCAACCCCAACAACCCCATCAATACCAACCCCAACAACCCCATCAATACCAACCCCAACAACCCCATCAATACCAACCCCAACAACCCCATCAATACCAACCCCAACCCCATCAATACCAACCCCAACAACCCCATCAATACCAACCCCAACAACCCCATCAATACCAACCCCAACAACCCCATCAATACCAACCCCAACAACCCCATCAATACCAACCCCAACAACCCCATCAATACCAACCCCAACAACCCCATCAATACCAACCACAACCCCATCAATACCAACCCCAACAACCCCATCAATACCAACCCCAACAACCCCATCAATACCAACCCCAAAAACCCCATCAATACCAACCCCAACAACCCCATCAATACCAACCCCATCAATACCAACCTCAACAACCCCATCAATACCAACCCCATCAATACCAACCCCATCAATACCAACCCCAACAACCCCATCAATACCAACCCCAACCCCATCAATACCAACCCCAACAACCCCATCAATACCAACCCCAACCCCATCAATACCAACCCCAACAATACCAACCCCATCAATACCAACCCCAACAACCCCATCAATACCAACCCCAACAACCCCATCAATACCAACCCCAACAACCCCATCAATACCAACCCCAAAAACCCCATCAATACCAACCCCAACAACCCCATCAATACCAACCCCATCAATACCAACCCCAACAACCCCATCAATACCAACCCCAACAACCCCATCAATACCAATCCCAACAACCCCATCAATACCAACCCCAACAACCCCATCAATACCAACCCCAACAACCCCACCAACCCCATCAATACCAACCTCAACAACCCCATCAATACCAACCCCATCAATACCAACCCCAACAACCCCATCAATACCAACCCCAACATCAACCACAACAATAACAACCCCACCAACCCCAACATCAACCCCACCAATACCAACCCAACCCCATCAACCCCAACCCCACCAATAACACCCCCAACCCCACAAATACCAACCCCAACCCCACAAATACCAACCCCACCAATAACACCCCCAACCCCACAAATACCAACCCCACCAATAACACCCCCAACCCCACAAATACCAACCCCACCAATAACACCTCCAACCCAATCTCAGGTTGGGGAAGAGTTGGGGGCGGGGTCAAACAGACTGCTTACCTAGGTGTGAGGGCGGGTTTAGGAATGAGTTCAGGGGTCCGGCAGGAGGGGCGAAGGGGGAGGAGCCATGATGGACCGCCCCTAAAAAAATCATGAGCAAGGACAGAAACAAATTGAGACAGAGAGAGAGAGAGAGAGAGAGACAGAGAGACAGAGAGAGAGAGAGAGAGAGAGACAGAGAGAGACAGAGACAGAGAGAGACAGAGAGACAGAGAGAGACAGAGAGAGACAGAGAGAGAGACAGACAGAGAGACAGAGAGAGAGAGACAGAGAGAGAGAGAGACAGAGAGAGAGAGAGACAGAGAGAGAGAGAGAGACAGAGAGAGAAAGACAGAGAGAGAAAGACAGAGAGAGAGACAGAGAGAGAGAGACAGTGCGAGAGAGAGCAACAGAAACAGAGAGACAGAGACAGAGAGACAGAGTCAGAGAGAGGTTTTTCAATTCAAATTTCTCAGATTCCTTTTATTTATTTATTTTTTTAAAATCAGCTCCCTTCTGTGGAATTGATATTTTTAGTACTCACCGCTGGCAGAGAAGAGGGTGGAGGGGCGGGAGAGATCGTGAGCGCTGGAGAGCGGGCCCACGGACCCGGAGCCTGGGACTCGGGTGATGAGGTCATTCCGGAAATCAGGCTTGTGAGGATCAGCCTGCATGTGCTGAGAGGAGGAGGAAGAAGGGGAGGAGAGAGAGAGAGAGAGAGAGAGAGAGAGAGAGAAAGAGAGAGAGAGAGCGATAAGGTGAAAGGAGAGGTGGAGAGATGCGAGGAGAGAGAGGGAGAGAGGGAGGAGAGAGGGAGAGAGACAGGGGGAGATGGGAGAGAGAGAGAGGGAGGAGAGAGGGAGAGAGACAGGGGGAGATGGGAGAGAGAGAGAGAGGGAGGAGAGAGGGAGAGAGACAGGGGGAGATGGGAGAGAGAGAGAGAGGGAGGAGAGAGGGAGAGAGACAGGGGGAGATGGGAGAGAGAGAGCGGGGGAGAGGAAGGAAAGGGAGTGAGAGCGAGAAAGAGAGAGAAGGTGAAAGGAGAGGTGGAGAGATGCGAGGAGAGAGAGGGAGAGAGGGAGGAGAGACAGGGTGGAGAGACAGGGGGAGATGGAAGGGAGAGGGGGAGGAGAGAGGGAGAGAGACAGGGGGAGATGGGAGAGAGACAGGGGGAGATGGGAGTGAGAGAGAGAGAGAGAGAGAGAGAGAGCGGGGGAGAGGAAGGAAAGGGAGTGAGAGAGCGAGAACGAGAGAGAAGGTGAAAGGAGAGAGGTGGAGAGATGCGAGGAGAGAGAGAGAGAGAGAGAGGGAGGAAGGAGGGGAGATAGGATGGGTAAGGAGAGGGGTAGGAGTGAGGTAGGAGATGGAGGGGGGGAAAAAAAACACACACATCTTAATGAAATGCCAAAACGCCTCCTTCACTCAGCCATTACACTGGGGTTAGTCAAGGCTAGAACCCCTAACCCTCAACCAACTGAGAAACCCCAAACTTGTGCGCTGGTGAATTCATTCATCAATGAGAGTGAGTGAGTGAGTGAGTGAGAGAGAGTGATACAGGGTGTGATTCTTCCTGTGTGTCAGTACTGGTCTGATTGACAGACTGCATTGAACAGGAAAGCTGCACTGTACATGAGTCAATGCAACAAACTCTCAAGCACGGTCAACAAACGCACCTGCGTGCGTGTTTGTATATCTCTGTGTGTCTCTGTGTGTCTGTATATCTCTGTGTGTCTCTGTGTGTGTGTCTGTGTATCTGTGTATCTCTGTGAGTGTGTCTGTATATCTCTGTGTGTCCCTGTGTGTGTGTCTGTATATCTCTGTGCGTCTCTGTGTGTGTGTCTGTATATCTCTGTGCGTCTGTGTGTGTGTCTGGGTGTCTCTCTGTCTGTGCGAGTCTCTTGTCAGTGTGTCTCAGCGTGTCTCTGCGTCCGCGCGCCTGTCTGTGTGTGTGTGAGTGTCTCTCTGTGTGTGTCTCTGCGTCCGCGCACCTGTCTGTGTGTGTGAGTGTCTCTCTGTGAGTGTCTCTCTGTGTGTGTCTCTGCGTCCGCGCGTCTGTCTCTGTGTGTGTGAATGTCTCTCTGTGTGTGTCTCTGCGTCCGCGCGCCTGTCTCTGTGTGTGTGAGTGTCTCTCTGTGTGTGTCTCTGCGTCCGCGCGTCTGTCTCTGTGTGTGTGTGAGTGTCTCTCTGTGTGTGTCTCTGCGTCCGCGCGTCTGTCTCTGTGTGTGTGAATGTCTCTCTGTGTGTGTCTCTGCGTCCGCGCGCCTGTCTCTGTGTGTGTGAGTGTCTCTCTGTGTGTGTCTCTGCGTCCGCGCGTCTGTCTCTGTGTGTGTGTGAGTGTCTCTCTGTGTGTGTCTCTGCGTCCGCGCGTCTGTCTCTGTGTGTGTGAATGTCTCTCTGTGTGTGTCTCTGCGTCCGCGCGCCTGTCTCTGTGTGTGTGAGTGTCTCTCTGTGTGTGTCTCTGCGTCCGCGCGTCTGTCTCTGTGTGTGTGTGAGTGTCTCTCTGTGTGTGTCTCTGCGTCCGCGCGCCTGTCTCTGTGTGTGTGTGAGTGTCTCTCTGTGTGTGTCTCTGCGTCCGCGCGTCTGTCTCTGTGTGTGTGAGTGTCTCTCTGTGTGTGTCTCTGCGTCCGCGCGCCTGTCTGTGTGTGTGTGAGTGTCTCTCTGTGTGTGTCTCTGCGTCCGCGCACCTGTCTGTGTGTGTGTCTCTGCGTCCGCGCACCTGTCTCTGTGTGTGTGTGAGTGTCTCTCTGTGTGTGTCTCTGCGTCCGCGCGTCTGTCTCTGTGTGTGTGTGAGTGTCTCTCTGTGTGTGTCTCTGCGTCCGCGCGCCTGTCTCTGTGTGTGTGAGTGTCTCTCTGTGTGTGTCTCTGCGTCCGCGCGTCTGTCTGTGTGTGTCTCAGCGTGTCTCTGCGTCCGCGCGTCTGTCTCTGTGTGTGTTTTAACGGTACCTTCACTTTCTCCTGATGCCGCAGAATCATCCATGCTACTCTTACGTGCATTGCACACCATTTCCCAGGTTTCTGAGAAAGAGAGAAAGAGAGAGAGAGAGAGAGAACAGAGAAAGGAGAGAGAGAGAGAGAGAGAGAGAGAGAGAGAGAGAGTTCACTTACACTCTTAAACCCACACTGCTCTCTGTACACTATCTCACTATATCTGACACTACCTATTTCTACACACACATCTTTATCTAGCTAGCTAGCTATCTATCTATACACAGCTCTGGCCAAAAGTTTAGCATCATCACCCTGTAGACCTCGTTAACATATTGAATTGCACCCCCTCTATATAGAATGAACTCCCTCAGCTTCATAGAGTCCAATGAAAGCTGCTGAATAATGTTCCCTTGTTAACATATTGAATTGCACACCCTCTATATAGAATGAACTCCCTCAGCTTCATAGAGTCCAATGAAAGCTGCTGAATAATGTTCCCTTGTTAACATATTGAATTCCACCCCCTCTATATAGAATGAACTCCCTCAGCTTCATAGAGTCCAATGAAAGCTGTTGAATAATGTTCCCTTGTTAACATATTGAATTGCACACCCTCTATATAGAATGAACTCCCTCAGCTTCATAGAGTCCAATGAAAGCTGCTGAATAATGTTCCCTTGTTAACATATTGAATTGCACACCCTCTATATAGAATGAACTCCCTCAGCTTCATAGAGTCCAATGAAAGCTGCTGAATAATGTTCCCTTGTTAACATATTGAATTCCACCCCCTCTATATAGAATGAACTCCCTCAGCTTCATAGAGTCCAATGAAAGCTGCTGAATAATGTTCCCTTGTTAACATATTGAATTCCACACTGCTTTGTAGTTTTCCCATATACATAAAATGAAAAACTGACAAAATGTGACATTTCTGAAATCTAACATGAAATTCTACTGGACTGCTATGATGGCTTCCGGTAGACTTTTTTTTTAGATCACTTTGTAGTTTCTCTTTGATTACACGATGTTAAATAAATTATCTTTACAGTTTCTTTTTTTTAATTAAAACGTCTCAATCCTTAAATTCTAGGTGATGCAAAACTTTTGGCCAGAGCTGTAGACAAATCGATCCATGTGTCTGTGTAAGAGAGCTAAAAAATATAAATTGAAGTAAACCATGACTCAGGTAGGTAGATTGGATGATTTTTAATACTACCACTAATAATAATAATAATAATAATAATAATAATAATAATAATAATAATAATTAGAATTTACTTACATTACTCACTCGTAATGCAGCCCTGAATGGATCTGTGAGCTGGCAATGAAAAACACAAACACAAGAGTTTAAAAGAGAGACCGGACTGTCTTTAATTTTCAATTAAAAACTAAATTAAATATAATTAAAAAAAAAAAAATAATAATAATAAAAAAAAAATCGTCCGTTTTCCTAATTCCGAGTTATTTTCATATATATATATATATATATATATATATATATTCTCTGTGAATCTGCCTTTGAGAAGCACGATTGTAGAATCCTAACTGCTGGGCACACAGCCTGCTCCATTCCCTTCTAATCATGCGACAGTCAGATTTTTCAACCTGCCCCTAATACAGCTCTGGCCAGAAGTTTTGCACCCTCACCCTCTATATAGAATGAACTCCCTCAGCTTCATAGAGTCCAATGAAAGCTGCTGAATAATGTTCCCTTGTTAACATATTGAATTGCACACCCTCTATATAGAATGAACTCCCTCAGCTTCATAGAGTCCAGTGAAAGCTGCTGAATAATGTTCCCTTGTTAACATATTGAATTGCACACCCTCTATATAGAATGAACTCCCTCAGCTTCATAGAGTCCAATGAAAGCTGCTATTACGGCTTCATTCCAGTAGACTTTGTGGGGGCGCAAGAGAGTCCAATTTTGTAACCCGCAGGGGCTTCTCTGTGCGTTCGTTTTTGACGTGCTATGTTAACTCAATAGGCAGAATATACGCGGCTACAGTCTGCAGTTCTGTTTTTCGTTGGTAGGAGGCAGCAGTATGTAAAGAAATGTTCTTGATAGACAGCGTCTCATCCGAAGGACGGAGCACAAGGAGGTAAAGTGACTTGCTCAGGGTCACACACACACACACACACACACACACACACACACAGGGAGTCAGCATCTGAGCCGAGATTTGAACCAGGGACCTCCTGGTTACAAAGCCCAAGCCGTTTTTTTTTTTTAAAATTTAAGCAAAAATTGTTTTTGAAAACTGTCTAAAAAGATCTAAATTATGTATCAATCTATCTATTATTATTATTTATTTCTTAGCAGACGTCCTTATCCAGGGCGACTTACAATTGTTACAAGAGATCACATTATTTTTACATACAATTCCCCATTTATACAGTTGGGTTTTTACTGGAGCAATCTAGGTAAAGTACCTTGCTCAAGGGTACAGCAGCAGTGTCCCCCACCTGGGATTGAACCCACGACCCTCCAGTTAAGAGTCCAGAGCCCTAACCACTACTCCACACTGCTATCTATCTATCTATCTAATTTCTTTAATTTATTTTAATGAACCCCTTAAAACTCATATATTACACTAGGTCAGTCCGTGGGCCTGGCATTCGAGAGAATATCTCTGGAACCAGAACAGATACCTATCTAGTTCACTGGAAAGTGCAGCTTTAGAGGGAGGCAGTGTGGTCCAGTGGTTAAAGAAAAGGGCTTGTAACCAGGAGGTCCCCAGTTCAAATCCCACCTCAGCCACTGACTCACTGTGTGACCCTGAGCAAGTCACTTAACCTCCTTGTGCTCCGTCTTTCGGGTGAGACGTAGTTGTAAGTGACTCTGCAGCTGATGCATCGTTCACACACCCTAGTCTCTAAGTCGCCTTGGATAAAGGCGTCTGCTAAATAAACTAATAATAATAATAATAATAATAATAATAATAATAATAATAATCTAGTTCACTGGAAGGTGCACGCTGCAAAGCGAAACTACAGCAAACCGCAGCTCAGGCCCAAGTCATGTGACATGAGTCAACAGATCCCGGAGTTTCGTTTCTGGCCAATTACTCGGTGGCTTCTAAAGGTGCCGTTCAGGTCCCAACGTCATTCGAAAGCGCAGGATTTGGGCTTTCCAAAGACTTCACACAATGCCTTGGTGATGCTAAACTTTTGGCCTCAGTTTTAAGATGGCAGATTACATTGGCGCCTGCCAGGTAACATTCTCCAGACAAGCTTCTCAAAGCCAGATTTTAATTAAAAACAAAAAACGACAAGACAAAAATTACAAGAGGAATAAAAGAATAAATAAAACATGGATTGCAGAACGTTTGAAAAATCCTTGCTCATACTTAAGCAAATTCTAATCTGTCAGTCACTCACGCGTGGGTCTTTCTGCTGTAAGGGGTGAGGCACCGCCCCCAATCTCGCCGCTATCTCCTGATTGGTTGTCTGAAAGAGAGGCGGGGCCACGTTTAACATCTCTACCAAAAAAAAAACACTGAGAAAGACTGGCCCGCTTTATTGACCAGTTAATAATAAATAATAAAACCGACATGAAATTTCAAATTTAAACTGTATTCGTTTCTTAAAAGGAAGGCATTTACAATCAATCTCATTTCCTCTCGTCAAACTCATCGCTGCTTCTCTCTAAGACTCTGTGGAGAGCAGCGACCCGCACAAACCCAAGCAGCTGTGTGATCCATTCCAGGTTTTACTACCAGCTTGATCAGCCCCCCAGTGTCTAGCTAACAAGCTCAGGTGTGTCTTATTATTAAACTCCTAGTGAAACCAGGGACTGGATCACACTGCTGTGCAGCGGGAGTCTGATTCCCAGCCCTGTGTGTCAGTATTAGTGGTCAGTATCACTGGTCAGTGGTCAGTATTGACCCCCCTCCCTTGAATACTTACCTTTGGTTGAAAGGCTCCCTGCAGTGAGCTGAAGGTTCCAGCAGGTGGCAGCACTGGCGGGAGCCCAGATACTGAGGGTGGATAGGTTGGGTAGAACTGCAACACAAACACATACACACACAGAGACACACACAGACACACACACACAGACAGACACAGACAGAGACAGAGACAGAGACACACACACAGACAGAGAGACACACACAGACACACACACACACACAGACAGAGAGACACACACAGACAGAGAGAGAGACCGAGAGAGAGAGACACACAGACAGAGACACACACACACACACAGATAGACAGAGAGAGAGACACACACACACAGACAGACAGACAGACAGACAGACAGACACACAGACAGAGAGACGCACACAGACAGACAGAGAGACACAGACATTAGCAGAGTGACTATCAATATTAGGGCTGTGCTAAAACACATAACTGCCTCTAAGTATTTGTATTTATTTATTTTTAAAAACAGCAGGTATTAAATAGCCCTATTTGTTATTCTAATTAAAAAATAACCACGAGGGTTATATAAAATCAAAGGCATTTTTTTTTTTTTTTTTTTTTAATGGTTGGGAGTTTAAAAAACTTGAATAACAAACCAAAAAAGTATGACTGTCCAGTTATGTTTTTCCTTTGTGTGGGCTCTGATATGCAATGGTAGCCAATGCGTTACTGTACAGATTTGTCTGCATAAACTTTATTCAAGAGAGTGAGTAAGAGCAGAGAAGGAAAGGAGGAGAGAGAAGAGGAGAGAGGGGAAAGGGGGAGAGGAGAAGAGGAGAGAGGGGAAAGGGGGAGAAGAAGAGAGAGGGGAGGGGGAGAGGAGGAGAGAGAGAGGGGAAAGGGGGAGAGAAGAGGAGAGAGAGAGAGGGGAAGGGGGAGAGAAGAGGAGAGGAGAAGAGGAGAGAGAGAGGGGAAGGGGGAGAGAAGAGGAGAGAGGGGAGGGGGAGAGGAGAGAGAGAGTGGAAGGGGGAGAGAAGAGGAGAGGAGAAGAGGAGAGAGAGAGGGGAAAGGGGGAGAGAAGAGGAGAGAGAGAGGGGAAAGGGGGAGAGAAGAGGAGAGAGAGAGGGGAAAGGGGGAGAGAAGAGGAGAGAGAGAGGGGAAAGGGGGAGAGAAGAGGAGAGAGAGAGGGAAAGGGGGAGAGAAGAGGAGAGAGAGAGGGAAAGGGGGAGAGAAGAGGAGAGAGAGAGGGAAAGGGGGAGAGAAGAGGAGAGAGAGAGGGAAAGGGGGAGAGAGAGGAGAGGAGAAGAGGAGAGAGGGGAAAGAGGGAGAGAAGAGGAGAGAGAGAGGGGAAGGGGGAGGGAGAGTGGGGGGAGAAAGGATACAGAGGAGACAGAGAGGAAGAGAAGGATGAGAGGAGAGGAGAGAGAAAGAAAGAAACTAAATCTCTCAGTAATCGGTCTACACTTTTTAGCTTTAGAAAATAAAAAAACAATGATAAAAGCGCTCGTACTCACATTGTGTCGGTACAGCCCGTCCATTTTCCCAGGGTACTTATCGAACTGCAAATTAAAAGCCAACGAAACAGTGAGCTTCACAATCTGACAATACAACGATTATTAATAAACCAACCACAGCCAAAAGCGTGGCCCAGCTCACATATTCTAATCTAAATATTATTTAAATATCAATCTTGCATTTTAACCCTAACCCTGTAACACTCAAACTCACCGAGACAGACGCACAAAAACATATTTATGAGGACTTTACATTGACTCAACACCCTCCCCCCACCCACCCCCATTTTGAGTTGGTATGCCCGGA
This sequence comes from Acipenser ruthenus, assembly GCF_902713425.1. Lineage (NCBI taxonomy): Eukaryota > Metazoa > Chordata > Actinopteri > Acipenseriformes > Acipenseridae > Acipenser > Acipenser ruthenus. Next base: position 801,756 of record NC_081242.1, on the reverse strand, counting down.
GTGTAGAGCAGCAGTACACTGGGGTTGGTACGTACCATCTGGGGCATGGGGGTGTTTGGTACAATGGTGGCTACAGTTTGTCTAGCAGTCTGTCTGTCTGGCTATCGGTCTGTCTACTCACCCAGACAGACAAAAGCAAACATTCACTTACAGTGTTCATGAGGACTTTACATCACCCCCCCCCCCCCACCACCACCACCACCTGTTTTGAGTTGGTATGCCCGGAGCGCAGACCAGCAGTACACAATAGGGTTGGCACGTACCATGGGGGAGGCGGGGGTGTTCTGTACCACAGCAGTGGCGGCGGCGCTGGGAGGCAGGAAGGGGGTATAGTGCTGGTGGGTGTGGGTGTGTTGGTGCTGGTGGTTATGCTGGTGATACTGGAACGCCAGCGGGCCGGAGGCTGTCCCAGACCCGGGGGGGCCGGCGGCAGGGGCTGCCGGGCCCCTCCCCTCCCCACCGGCTCCGCCCCCCGCCCGCTCAGCCCCGCCCCCTCCCCCCGACTGGGAGGTGAGGAAGCGAGAGTTCAGCTCCTGTCGGATCAGGTCCTGCTCTGGAAAACCAAAGAGAGGGAGGGAGAAGGACAGAGAGAAATGAGATCTGTGTGTATCTGCTACCGGTGGGTCAAATCCCAGCTCAGCAACTGACTCCCTCTGTCTGTGTGTGTGTGTGTGTGCGTGCGTGTGTGTGACCCTGAGCAAGTCACTTCACCTCCTTGTGCTCTGTCCTTCGGATGAGACGTCAAACAAACAAGCTCCTATTGGAAGTGACTCTGCAGCAGCAGCAGCAGCAGCAGTTGTTGATGATGCAGAGTTCACCCCCCTAGTCTCTGCAAGTCGCTTTGGATAAAAGCGTCTGCTAAATAACTCTCCAGCTCTACACCACTAGCTAGCTGTCTCTGTCTCTGTCTCTTGTGAAAAATCAAAGACAGAGTGATTGTATTTAGACACACCTCTAGCTGTCTCTCTCTCTCTCTCTGTCTATGTCTCTCTGGCTGTCTTATCTATTATAATAATAATAATAATAATAATAATAATAATAATAATAATAATAATAATAATAAACTATTTTGTATAGTGCCCTTAAAAGCAATCATCTCAGAGCGCTTCACACTTAACAGTACAACAATAAATAAAAAAATATTATACATAAAAAAGCACAAGGAAATCAAACAAAATCATAAAAACGCCTTTCTAAAAAAGAAAGTCTTTAAATTAGCTTTAAAAAACACTCAAAGAAGCCGAGTCCCTGATCTCTAGTGGAACAAAGTTCCATAATTTGGGGGCAGAGCAACAGGAGGCCCTGTCGCCCATAGAGCGCAGGCGAACAGGCGGGACACACAGCAGTGTGAGATCAGCAGAGCGGAGGTTGCGAGTGGGTGTGTAAAAAGATAAAAGATCTGACAGATAAGTCGGAGCTAGCCCATGAAGAGCCTTGTATTACCTGTCTCTCTGTGGCTGTCTATCTGTCTAGCTCTCTCTCTCTCTTCACACACAAAAAAAAACACACGTTTGTAGTCTGCAGTGTTTTCACGAGGACTTTGCATGGATTCTCATATAGTTGGAGATGCTCTATTCTGAACTACAGAGAGGTCTGGGTGTGAGGGGAGGGGAGAGATGAAACTCAAACACAATAACTGAAGTTACAGAACAATTACAATCTGCTGCCCACCTGAAAAACATATTACATTTAGCAACCCCCCAGCAAACGAGCAAAGCCTGCTTTATGATGATGATAATAATAATAATAATAATAATAATAATAATAATAATAATAATAATAATAATTAGCAGCAGTGTGGAGTAGTGGTTAGGGCTCTGGACTCTTGACCGGAGGGTCGTGGGTTCAGTCCCAGGTGGGGGACACTGCTGCTGTACCCTTGAGCAAGGTACTTTACCTAGATTGCTCCAGTAAAAACACAACTGTATAAATGGGGAATTGTATGTAAAAATAATGTGATATCTTGTAACAATTGTAAGTCGCCCAGGATAAGGGTGTCTGCTACGAAATTAATAATAATAATAATAATTGTATATATATTTTTTTTTAAAAACAAAAAATGTTTTGAAAACTGTCTCATCTAAATTATATCTATCTATTATTAATTTATCCAGTTGATCAGCCCCACAGTGTGTCTAATGTGTCACTGCTGCATCCTAGTTCACCTCCCCACCCTGTAGTGGCTCCGTGAGGCGAAGCCCCTTACCTGAGAACACAGAGGCCGCCGCTGCAGATGTAGCATGCCCGGCCACCTGCAGCAAGGGAGGAGGGGGGGGCAGGCCGGGCGAGGGGGCGAAGAGACCCCCTCCGGGGTGAGAGGGGGGCCGCAGCCCCCCCGGGAAGGGGGGGTTGAGCGACAGCGCCAAACCGGAAGGGGTGGAGGGCCGGTGGAGAGACAGCTGGTTGGAGCTGGAAGAGGAGGAGGAGGTGGGGGTCTTTGAGGGAGTGCTGCTCCGGCTGTGAGAGACAGGAGAGGGGGGGTGGAGAGATGGGGAGAGGGAGAGGGGGTGGTGGAGAGACAGGGAGGGAGGGAGGTAAGAGAGAGAGAGAGAGAGAGAGGGAAGAGAGAGTTATTCTGTTCGTCCATTGTGATTTTTAATAGGTCGACAAACACTGGTACATAATTTTTTATCAGGTTATCCTTGGCAAAACAATTTGTGTTTATAAATACAAATAAATGCGTCTGCGTGAATAATATATATTACACACACACACAAACACACACACACACACACACACACAGGCAGCAGTGAGGAGTAGCGGTCAGGGCTCTGGACTCTTGACCGGAGGGTTGTGGGTTCAATCCCAGGTGGGGGGGACACTGCTGCTGTACCCTTGAGCAAGGTACTTTACCTAGATTGCTCCAGTAAAAACCCAACTGTATAAATGGGGAATTGTATGTAAAAATAATGTGATATCTTGTAACAATTGTAAGTCGCCCTGGATAAGGGCATCTAAGAAATAAAATAATATTATTATTATTATTAATATGTAGGCCAGCTGGCTCGGAACTAAAATTATATATATATATATATGTACTTTCATTAAGTATATGGAAAACTACAAAGCGATAGTTAATATACATTATATATATATTTTATATATACACACACACACACATATATACATATAGATAGATATATATCTATATATATCATTTTAGATATCTGTCTAACAGCTGAATAGAGAGTCATTTCCAGTCTCAATCCATCTCTAAGCTTTACTAACCTGTTGTTGAACCCGAGTCCTGCGCTGAAGGGGTGCTGTAGGAGGCCCTTGCCGTGGGATCTGGGCTGGGGGGTGGAGCGATTCCCCTGGCTGGGGTTGGACGGGGGGTGTGTGGGGGTCCGGACCTGGGTCTGGCCCCCCGTGGTAGTTGGGCGAGGGGGAAGGTTTGTCCCCACCTCTCCGTGCCTCTTTGGGCAGCGAGGGAGAGGAGGGGTGAAGGCGCCTGCTCAGCGGCAGGCCCGGGGGTTCTTTCGGCAGTCTGCCGTCAGCTTCGCGGTTCCTCTCTTGGCTGCGCTGGATCCCCGATACCCTCGGGGTGACGGAGAGGCGGGGGGCGAGGTCGTGAGGGGTCAGACCATTCCCCGCCGTCTCTGGAACTACAGACAAAACAGATTAATAAATTAATAAATAAATACAAACAGAAATTTACATTGTGGGCTTGTATTTGGGGGGGGGGGGGGGGGGGGGGGTCAGTCGTGTGGCACGATACAGATCTGTAGAAATCAGTTGCTGACCACTGACCGCGAATACTGACCAATAATACTAATACTGACACACAAGGATGGGAATCAGACTCCCGCTGCACAGCAGGGTGATCCAGTCCTGGTTTCACTAGGAGTTTAATAATCAGACACACCTGAGCTTGTTAGCTAGACACACTGGGGGCTGATCAAGCTGGTAGTAAAACCTGGAATGGATCACACTGCTGTGCAATAGGAGTCTGATTCCCATCCCTGCTGTGAACGAGAGGAGAGACACTTACTTCTGCTCGTGGAGACCGTGAAGGAGTGATCCAGCTCACTCTCAGAGGCCTGAAAACAGAAGAAAACCACACAGTGAATCAAAAAAAAAAAAAATTCCAGTGTAGACCAACCGACAGACAGATGAAACTCTGGCCAAAAGTTTTGCATCACCTAGAATTTTAGGATTGAGACATAATTATAAAAAAAAATTCAAAAAAATATGAACATAATTTAGATCTTTTATTTAACATCATGTTGTAATCAATGAGAAACTACAAAATGATATCGCGGAAGCCATCATAGCAGTACAGTGATTATTTCATGTTAGATTTCAGAAATGTCGCATTTTGTCAGTTTTTCGTTTTATGTATCTGGGAAAACTACAAAGCGCAGGGTGTGGAATTCAGTATGTTAACAAGGGAACATTATTCAGCAGCTTTCATTGGACTCTATGAAGCTGAGGGAGTTCATTCTATATAGAGGGGGTGCAATTCAATATGTTAACAAGGGAACATTATTCAGCAGCTTTCATTGGACTCTATGAAGCAAAATTAGTTCACTCTATATAGAGGGGGGGTGATGCAAAACTTTTGGCCAGAGCTGCAAACAGACAGACAGACACACACACACACACACACACAAAATATCCAAAACTGCACACATTCTAACAATATAAAACACAAAAGCTCTATTGCAGCACAAACCGATTATCAGATTATCGGGACGGATCTCTCCTCAGAAATCAGGGGGGCTGACAATCGGGCGAGGGTCTCTGGTGTGGATCGGGGGCTGATTCACCGTTCAGAGAGAATTAAGAAACAGCAGCTTGGGATCTGTTCGGATCGCTGCTCTAACACGATTGCCATCACCTGATTTCTGCGGAGAGCTCCATCGGGACAAAAATGGGGTAAAACGGCAACCATCACAAACTAGGCTTTTTCGCAAGACCCTTACCTTGTCATCGGAGTCACTCTCCGTGTCGCACTGTGGGGGGGGGGGGGGAAGAAGAAACAAAACAACTGTTGGATAAAACTTGAATTTCAATGACACCGCAGTAATTTCTAATTCCAAACCCAGTTGCACTAAAAAAATAAGATGCCCCTACACGCAAGATGAGATCCTCCGAACTCTGGCCTGCTTGTCATCCCCAAGCAAAAGCGAACCGCACTCTGAGAACGAACCTACAGCTTCGCAGCCCCCCCCCCCCCCCCCCGACTCTCCGGAGCTCTCTCCCAGCTCCAGAGCGTGCGGCTCCCACAGTCGCTCGCTTCAAATCAGCTCTCAAGACCCACTTGTTCTCTCGCTTTCCCTGCTCTCTAAGCCTGATCTCTGTTATTAGTTAATTGCTATTTCAGGTTTTTCACTCGCTTATCGATTCTGTGTGACACACGCATCCACAATGTTTAAAATTCACATCCTTGCATTCAAGACTCTTGTATTAGCCTACAGATGCCTTGACCAGACTGCACCCAGCTACCTCCAGACCCTCATCTCTCCCTACACCCCCACTCGACCTCTCCGCTCCGCCTGCACTAGAAGACTGGCTCTACCTCCGCTACGCTCCCCTGCCTCCAGAGCCCGCTCCTTCTCCACCCTCGCAGTGGTGGAATGACCTTCCTACAGATGTCAGGACTGCCCAGTCCCTGACCACATTCCAGTGCCTCCTTAAGACTCACCTCTTCAAACAGCACCTGTAGAACTCCTCTGTTTGTATCCTGGGACACTATCACCCTTCATGTAAAGTGCTTTATTTTGCTCTTATCTGCCCCCTATTTTACTGCATTTAATCCTGTACTTCAGAATACTGTAATCTGCCAAGTGTTTAAACTGTAGTATTTTGTATTTAATCACATCCTGATGTAACTATCACTATTTAATCATATCCTGATGTAACTATCACTATTATCTGCTGTATTATTGAATTGTGGTTTGTCACACTTGAACAAAAGTTATTGTATTTCTTGCTCTTATTGTATTACTTGTATTGTAACACTTGAAATGTATTTGCTTACGATTGTAAGTCGCCCTGGATAAGGGCGTCTGCTAAGAAATAAATAATAATAATAATAATAATAATAATGTGTTATGCCTGTATTTAATGTATTTGCATTGTTTTTTACTGTTTGTATTTAATGTCCTGTGCCCTGTATTTCACTGTATTTCACTGTATTTAATGTATTATGCGTTGTTCCTCACTATCTTGTAAAGTGCTTTGTGACAGTGGTCCACTACGAAAGGCGATACACAAAATCAATACTGATTGATTGATTGATTGATTGATTGATTGATTGAAACAGCTACACCCACGTTAACTGTGCTTTATTCTAAATAATCCAAGCCTTGATAAATCACAGGTGCTTACACAGAAGCATACAGCTACAGCCCAAAACATTTTAGGACCTAGAATTTTAGGAGCAACTGACCACCCCACCCCACCCCTCAACGCTGCTGCGTTTCCCTCAGGAAGAATTTAAAGCAAACACCTCTCAGACTCACTGCAGCACACAGAAATATCCACTAGAAACTGTCTTCAGGGCTTCAGATGATTCTTAATGGTTAAGTATTGGGTTAGGGTCAGGATGGCTTGGTTTTGTAGAGTTATTATTATTATTATTTATTTCTTAGCAGACGCCCTTATCCAGGGCGACTTACAATTGTTACAAGATACCACATTATTTTTACATACAATTACCCATTTATACAGTTGGGTTTTTTACTAGAGCAATCTAGGTAAAGTACCTTGCTCAAGGGTACAGCAGCAGTGTCCCCCCTACCTGGGATTGAACCCACGACCCTCTGGTCAAGAATCCAGAGCCCTAAACACTACTCCACACTGCTGCCCACACAGAGTTGCCTAGCTCTGATTCCATCAGGACAGTTTGCAAAGGACATTCTTTCACGCCTTTGGACTCGCTACCTGCCACAGCCAATCAGTGCTTTCCTTCCTGACTCCACCCACCTCCCCACCTCCCCCCCCCCTCCCCCCTACCCCCCTACCCCCCAACCCCCCAACCCCCCAACTCCCCAACCCCCTACCCCTGGTTACACACATACTTACAATATAACCGTTTTCTAAAAAGGCAGGACCGGACCCCTGTATTATATAAGAAAAAAAAAAAAAAAATGTTTTTTTGAAATGATTATTACACACCAAATACCAATACAAAAACAAGCTTACATTTGGTTTTGTTTTAAAACCCTTTTCTCGCATGAACTTTTTAAGCAAAATCGCTTTTTTCCATCCCCTGTAATAATCACTACCATCATCACAGGGATGGGAATCAGACTCCCGCTGCACAGCAGTGTGATCCAGTCCTGGTTTCGCTAGGAGTTTAATAATCAGACACACCTGAGCTTCTTAGCTAGACACACTGGGGGCTGATCAAGCTGGTAGCAAAACCTGGAATGGATCACACTGCTGTGGAATAGGAGTCTGATTCCCATCGCTTGTACCTCTCTCCTCCTCCTTCTCCTCCTCCTTTTGGCTCTCCTGTCAGGCTCTCCCATCCCATTGGCTCTCTCTCGCTCCCTGTCCGTGCTGCCTCCCCCCCTCCTCTCTCCCAGGTCCGAGCCCGGCCCGTTCTCTTCCGGTCGCTTCCTCTTTCCACTGCGGCGTTCCCAAAGCTGGGCTCGCTCCGAAGGCTTCTGGACCGAGTCCTTCTGGGAGGAAAAAAAGAGAGGGAGGAGGAGGAGGAGGAGGAGGAGGAGGGAAAGAGATATTAAGAGATTTGTATTCCCTAAAAAACACAAAAATACAGCTGTGGACAAAAGCCTGGCATCCTCACCCTACAGAATGAACTCTCTCAGCTTCATAGAGTCCAATGAAAGCTGCTGAATAATGTTCCCTTGTTAACATATTGAATTGCACACCCTCTATATAGAATGAACTCCCTCAGCTTCATAGAGTGCAGTGAAAGCTGCTGAATAATGTTCCCTTGTTAACATATTGAATTCCACCCCCTCTATATAGAATGAACTCCCTCAGCTTCATAGAGTCCAATGAAAGCTGCTGAATAATGTTCCCTTGTTAACATATTGAATTGCACACCCTCTATATAGAATGAACTCCCTCAGCTTCATAGAGTCCAATGAAAGCTGCTGAATAATGTTCCCTTGTTAACATATTGAATTGCACCCCCTCTATAAAAAAAAAGAAAAATACGGAGGTCAAGCACAGGTATTAAGACCCAGTTTTGTCTTATCTCCTTGTACAGCACGCCACGGACCGCCCTGTCCTTAATCAGGGGTGCAGCGACACACGGGGGCGTCTCCGAATCGCCTCACCCCTATCTCTGCCACACACTGCATCGTCTTGTGGGGTAGAGACAACAAGACCACAGCACAGCGGTGCTTGGGTGAAGAAGTGTGTGTGTGTGTTTTGTATCTGGTATGAAACGCAAACCTCATCTCATCTTAAGGGCGTGTATTTAACACCACAAGAATAGGCTTGAAATGATTATTTAAATCTTAGTTATTTTTGCCTTGTACAGCTCTCCGGTTACCAACTGGCGAGTGGTGCTATATAAATAAATAAATTATGCATTATTAAAAAGTGATGCGTATTGCAATGCATATTATTATTATTATTATTATTATTATTAATAATGAGTTATTTAGCAGACGCTTTTATCCAAAGCGATTTACAGAGACTAGGGGGGGGGTGAACTCTGCAGCATCAACAACTGCTGCTGCTGCAGAGTCACTTCCAATAGGAGCTCGTTTGTTTGACGTCTCATCCGAAGGACGGAGCACAAGGAGGTGAAGTGACTTGCTCAGGGTCACACACACACACACAGGGAGTCAGTGGCTGCTGCAGAGTCACTTCCAATAGGAGCTTGTTTGTTTGACGTCTCATCTGAAGGACGGAGCACAAGGAGGTGAAGTGACTTGCTCAGGGTCACACGCACACACACACGCATGCACGCAGTCAGTGGCTGAGCCAGGATTTGAACCTCCTGGTATGAAGACTCCCTTTCTTTACCCGCTGGATCAGCGAGCCTGCCTGTCTGCACAGGGAGAGTGAATCTACAGTGTGGGGGTGTCAGGATGTGGGGTCCCTAATCCCTGTGGCACAGAGTGGGGGCGGGGCAGTGGCTTCCCTAAATCAAAGAGAAAACGTAATCTGGAAAAACTAAAACGATCCAGAGAAGAAACACACGTTAAAAGGAGGCAGTCGTGTTTATGACATCAGTATTTTGTTTTTTAAAAACCACACTGACAGGGAGTTCACACATTTAAAACGGCAGTCTATATGTGTGACTGATGGGTAAACAACGTACCTCACAATGAGAAAACTAATAATTTACAGAAGTAAAATTATCTTAGATAAATAACTCGTTTACAAACGCACGTACGTCAACGTAACTCACAAACCCCTAGTTTTTATTTATTTATTTATTTATTTATTTAAGAAGTAATTTGGCAATTGTGCGAGGCTCATATTATAAATAAAATGGCTCTTTGAGCTCAAATATATATTTATAAATATATAAAATTAGTAAACTATTAGGAGGCACTGTTTAGTTATCACGATGAAGATAACGACCAGGGTATACAAACACAAAGTCTACACTTCATAAATACAACAAAATATGTTTACACTTTGTAATAAAACACAAAAGCGTTTTTTTTTTTTTGTTTTTTTTTACCCCTCTCACCTCCAAAGCTTCCAGGGAAATGAAGCTGGCAATGGCGAAGCAGTCAATGAGATCTTCCTCGGACGACACCGACTCTCGCTTCCTCCGCCGCGGCGGTCTAGGCCTATTGTTATGGGCTGCGGGCCTGCTATCCTCCCCGCCGAGCCCGAGTCCTCCCGGCCCAGCTCCCGGTCCCGCGGCTCCCTCCAGCTCCGAACCAGAGGACGGGGAGTAGGCCCGCGTTTCGCCGAGGCCTGATCTCCTCCTCCGCCGCTCCCGGTCGCGCTGAGACCGGGATCTCCGGCTCTGCCGAGAGCCGCTGCTTCGACAAGGGCCTTCCATCGTGTTCAACTTCCTCTCTCGTTATAATAATAAACGTCTTTTCAACTTCTGAGCCCCCACCTCCCACCCCCCCCCAAAAAAAAATAATTAAAAAACTTGAGGGTCTTATTTTGTATATCCTTTGAAAAACCCCTAAAGCGGACCAGTTTTAAAACCAAATACTGATATTTAAAATCCAGCAACTTAACAAGAACTCCTTCTCGTTCTTCTTGTGCTTTGTGTGTGTGTGTGTGTGTGTGTTTTTATTTATTTATTTATTTAATTTTTTTAAAGCCACATCCCAGAATAGGGTCATTTATTTTGTTGTGTAACTAAGTTTGATAGAAAATAGCACCACAGACGTATAAAAACACGATTTATACCCGGGTCGACACGACAGGAAGGCTTATCCGGCATTATTAAAAAATACGACTCTTGTTTTGTTGTCGTTTTTTTTTGTGGACAAAACACACAACCTACCACGCCGAGGTTAATTCTGTGCGTGTGTTGTGTTTTGTATAAATTATAAAAAAAAGAATATTCTAGATGTATTTCCTCCGAGTGTGTCTCTCTCGGTTTTTAATTATTTTATATATATTTTTTTTTTCCCCCTTCAATCGACAACAGCCGCCAGGCCCGCAGAAAACAAGTATCGCCTTATTTCTCTCCCACCTCAGATTTTAAAGAAAGCAAACAATAAAAATAAATAATAAATTAAACCTTTTTTTGTCTCACTAATTATTTGTTTGCAAACAATACAGTTATTTTACGTAAAATGGATACACTTGGCCAGGTTGCAATGGTGTTAAATGTATTTATTTATGTTTCTGTTCGATTTTTTTTTTTTAAAACACATTTATTTATTATTATTTAAAGTGAAATTGCACGCAGTCACACCAAACACGTTGTTTAAGCGTTATTATTTGTGTTACTTCTCTGTCACCGATGTTAATAATATTATAAACAGTTTATTAATAACTGGTACGTCTGCGGGCTCAATTAAGTATCTGTGTGATTCAGAGACAGACGGCGTCTCACACGTTTGAAAAAGGAAACGGCGCCTCGGTTTTTTTAAAAAAAAATAGTAATAATTAAAATACTACGACTAATTATTATAATATTCGTGTTGATTTCACTACCTAAGATTCAACAGAGTGTGTAGAAAGCGCCCGAACTAAGAAATTTCTAATCTTTAAATAGCCAGGTGTGGTCCCCGTCATAAACAGTTTCGTTTTTTTTTTTAATTTCCTCCCTCCCCCCCCTCTCCTCAAAAGTAAAAAAAAAAAAAGATATATATGTATATTATATATTTAGTTTATTTTTCATTAAAATCCAAAAAGTCATTGAACTGAAGGGGGGGGAGGGAGTTTGGGCGGCTAACGTTTCCCGTGGTAGTTTATTTTGATGAGGACAAAACAGAGGTGTGGAGGTGATTGATGAAAAAAAAAAATTAAAATATTGTAAGATTTAGGGACAAACACATCCAATTCAATAAACAGCTTTAAAACGAGACGCTTTGTGAGGGCTGATCTGTATACAAACACAGAGAGAGGCAGCGGAGAGGTTTGCCAGGAAAACACTGTTTTGATTTGTTTTTTTCTTCCCACAGTGGTCCTTTTCGAGGTTATTTATATATATATATTAAAAAAAGTCTTGTTGCTTGAAAGAGACACCAATTTCTTTCCCTTTTTGACAGTAAATCCCTCTTTTCTCTTCAGTATTTTTGTGTATCTCTCTCCCTCCCTCCCTCCACAGCGGCGTCCTGCGCCTTTAACAGCTTTTTAGAGAACGGCCAGCGCGTGCCCCACTTGCTTCTCGCTCCTCGGGAACAATATGGAGACTCGCGGACAGCTCGAGCCCTCCCTCGTCGTGTGGGTATAAATACGAGGCGGTCAGCGGGAAAAAAAAAACACAAAACGGTTAACGACGGCGGCGGGTCCTGCCGTCCCTGTATAATCCACACAACACAACGTCTCTCGTTTTTATTTTTTTTGGTTTTTCTTTTGTTTTATTTCTTTTTTCTCTCTCCAAAATGGTTGCCGTCTTCTGCCGTCTTCTTTTTTTTTTTTTTTTTTGTTTTTTTTTTTTGTTTTCGCTCACTACCAGTCACTCACAGACGGTGTTAGCCCCACGACCCCGGGGTAGCGTCATTTTCTTTTTTTCGTACTGTATTTGTATTGTCACCAGACCAAACAAACAAACGCGCCCGCTTTTCCAGTAAAGCGATAACGTAAAGAGGTTTAAAAACGAAAGGGGTCGCTGCGTTTTTATTTCCCCCCCACCCACCCCCCCAAAAAAAGCTCCGTCC